>NW_027515068.1:0-96090 GCF_048772815.1 Callospermophilus lateralis | reverse complement strand
AAATTCAAACTGTTACTGCAACGAATGCTTCAACGTAGGAGAAGGAAACTTGAGCATCTAAGTGGGATTGGTGTACTGATCCTTACTCGAAAGTATCATGAAGATTGGATAAAAAAATATATGTTGAGATTTCAGAAGACTAGTTTTGGGAAGTTTGGCAACCCATTTCAATAAAAGTGTTATTCGCCAGTCCCTGCATTAGGCTACATCAAGAGGAAACAAACCTTAGAGATAGAACGTAGAACTACAGTATTTTGTCAAGTTTCAAGAAGCTAGCACAAACCGTGTTTGATTTAGAGTTCGAACTGCATCAGTCAATATAGGACAAAACAGAGTGAAACCTAAAAATTCAAACTGTTCTGCAAACGAATGCTTCAACCTAGGAGAACGAAACTTGGGCATCCAAGTTTGATTGGTGCACTGCTCATTACTTGAAAGTATCATGAAGGTCGGAAGAAAAAATATATGATCCAATTTCAGGAGACTGTAGTTTTTTGGCAGCCTAACAACGCCTTTCATTGAATGTGTTATTCGCCAGTCTCTGCTTAAGGCTACATCAAGAGGAAACAAACCTTAGGGATAGAACGTAGAACTACTTTATTGTGTCATGTTTCAAGTAGCTAGCACAAACCGTGTTTGATTTAAAGTTCTAACTGCATCTGTCAATATAGGAGAAAACAGAGTGAAACCTAAAAATTCAAACTGTTCCTGCAAACGAATGCTTCAACCTAGAAGAACAAAACTTGGGCATCCAAGTGGGAATGGTGTACTGATCATTACTTGAATGTATCATGAAGATTGGATGAAAAAATATATGTTGAGATTTCAGGAGACTGTAGTTTTTTGAAAGTTTGGCAACCCCTTTCAATATAAGTGTTATTCGCCAGTCCCTGCATTAGGCTACATCAAAGGAAACAAACCTTAGAGATAGAACGTAGAACTACTTTATTGTGTCAAGTTTCAAGAAGCTAGCACAAACCGTGTTTGATTTAGAGTTCTAGCTGCATCTGTCAATATAGGAGAAAACAGAGTGAAACCTAGAAATTCAAACTGTTACTGCAAACGAATGCATCAACCTAGGAGAACGAAACTTGGGCATCCAAGTTTGATTGGTGTACTGCTCATTACTTGAAAGTATCATTAAGGTCGGAAAAAAATATGTGTTGAGATTTCAGGAGACTCTAGTTTTTTGGCAGCCTAACAACGCCTTTCATTGAAAGTGTTATTCGCCAGTCTGTGCTGAAGGCTACATCAAGAGGAAACAAACCTTAGGGATAGAATGTAGAACTACTTTATTGTGTCAAGTTTCAAGAAGCTAGCCCAAACCATGTATGATTTAGAGTTTGAATTACATTTGTCAATATAGGAGAAAGCAGAATGAAACCTAAAAATTCAAACTGTTACTGCAAACGAATGCTTCAACGTAGGAGAAGGAAACTTGAGCATCCAAGTGGGAATGGTGTACTGATCATTACTCGAAAGTATCATGAAGATTGGATAAAAAAATATATGTTGAGATTTCAGAAGACTCTAGTTTTGGGAAGTTTGGCAACCCATTTCAATAAAAGTGTTATTCACCAGTCCCTGCATTAGGCTACATCAAGAGGAAACAATCCTTAGAGATAGAACGTAGAACTACAGTATTTTGTCAAGTTTCAAGAAGCTAGCACAAACCGTGTTTGATTTAGAGTTCGAACTGCATCAGTCAATATAGGACAAAACAGAGTGAAACCTAAAAATTCAAACTGTTCCTGCAAACGAATGCTTCAACCTAGGAGAACGAAACTTGGGCATCCAAGTTTGATTGGTGCACTGCTCATTACTTGAAAGTATCATGAAGGTCGGAAGAAAAAATATATGATGAGATTTCAGGAGACTGTAGTTTTTTGGCAGCCTAACAACGCCTTTCATTGAATGTGTTATTCGCCAGTCTCTGCTTAGGGGTACATCAAGAGGAAACAAACCTTAGGGATAGAACGTAGAAATACTTTATTGTGTCATGTTTCAAGTAGCTAGCACAAACCGTGTTTGATTTAAAGTTCTAACTGCATCTGTCAATATAGGAGAAAACAGAGTGAAACCTAAAAATTCAAACTGTTCCTGCAAACGAATGCTTCAACCTAGAAGAACAAAACTTGGGCATCCAAGTGGGAATGGTGTACTGATCATTACTTGAATGTATCATGAAGATTGGATGAAAAAATATATGTTGAGATTTCAGGAGACTCTAGTTTTTTGAAAGTTTGGCAACCCCTTTCAATATAAGTGTTATTCACCAGTCCCTGCATTAGGCTACATCAAGAGGAAAAAAACCTTAGAGATAGAACGCAGAACTACTTTATTGTGTCAAGTTTCAAGAAGCTAGCACAAACCGTGTTTGATTTAGAGTTCTAGCTGCATCTGTCAATATAGGAGAAAACAGAGTGAAACCAGAAATTCAAACTGTTACTGCAAACGAATGCATCAACCTAGGAGAACGAAACTTGGGCATCCAAGTTTGATTGGTGTACTGCTCATTACTTGAAAGTATCATTAATGTCGGAAAAAAATATGTGTTGAGATTTCAGGAGACTCTAGTTTTTTGGCAGCCTAACAACGCCTTTCATTGAAAGTGTTATTCGCCAGTCTGTGCTGAAGGCTACATCAAGAGGAAACAAACCTTAGGTATAGAATGTAGAACTATTTATTGTGTCAAGTTTCAAGAAGCTAGCCCAAACCGTGTATGATTTAGAGTTTGAACTACATTTGTCAATATAGGAGAAAGCAGAATGAAACCTAAAAATTCAAACTGTTACTGCAAACGAATGCTTCAATGTAGGAGAAGGAAACTTGAGCATCCAAGTGGGATTGGTGTACTGATCATTACTCGAAAGTATCATGAAGACTGGATAAAAAAATATATGTTGAGATTTCAGAAGACTCTAGTTTTGGGAAGTTTGGGAACCCATTTCAATAAAAGTGTTATTCACCAGTCCCTGCATTAGGCTACATCAAGAGGAATCAAACCTTAGAGATAGAACGTAGAACTACAGTATTTTGTCAAGTTTCAAGAAGCTAGCACAAACCGTGTTTGATTTAGAGTTCGAACTGCATCTGTCAATATAGGACAAAACAGAGTGAAACCTAAAAATCCAAACTGTTCCTGCAAACGAATGCTTCAACCTAGGAGAACGAAACTTGGGCATCCAAGTTTGATTGGTGCACTGCTCATTACTTGAAAGTATCATGAAGGTCGGAAGAAAAAATATATGATGAGATTTCAGGAGACTGTAGTTTTTTGGCAGCCTAACAACGCCTTTCATTGAATGTGTTATTCGGCAGTCTCTGCTTAAGGCTACATCAAGAGGAAACAAACCTTAGGGATAGAACGTAGAAATACTTTATTGTGTCATGTTTCAAGTAGCTAGCACAAACCGTGTTTGATTTAAAGTTCTAACTGCATCTGTCAATATAGGAGAAAACAGAGTGAAACCTAAAAATTCAAACTGTTCCTGCAAACGAATGCTTCAACCTAGAAGAACAAAACTTGGGCATCCAAGTGGGAATGGTGTACTGATCATTACTTGAATGTATCATGAAGATTGGATGAAAAAATATATGTTGAGATTTCAGGAGACTCTAGTTTTTTGAAAGTTTGGCAACCCCTTTCAATATAAGTGTTATTCGCCAGTCCCTGCATTAGGCTACATCAAGAGGAAACAAACCTTAGAGATAGAACGCAGAACTACTTTATTGTGTCAAGTTTCAAGAAGCTAGCACAAACCGTGTTTGATTTAGAGTTCTAGATGCATCTGTCAATATAGGAGAAAACAGAGTGAAACCTAGAAATTCAAACTGTTACTGCAAACGAATGCATCAACCTAGGAGAACGAAACTTGGGCATCCAAGTTTGATTGGTGTACTGCTCATTACTTGAAAGTATCATTAAGGTCGGAAAAAAATATGTGTTGAGATTTCAGGAGACACTAGTTTTTTGGCAGCCTAACAACGCCTTTCATTGAAAGTGTTATTCGCCAGTCTGTGCTGAAGGCTACATCAAGAGGAAACAAACCTTAGGGATAGAATGTAGAACTACTTTATTGTGTCAAGTTTCAAGAAGCTAGCCCAAACCGTGTATGATTTAGAGTTTGAACTACATTTGTCAATATAGGAGAAAGCAGAATGAAACCTAAAAATTCAAACTGTTACTGCAAACGAATGCTTCAACGTAGGAGAAGGAAACTTGAGCATCTAAGTGGGATTGGTGTACTGATCCTTACTCGAAAGTATCATGAAGATTGGATGCAAAAATATATGTTGAGATTTCAGAAGACTCTAGTTTTGGGAAGTTTGGCAACCCATTTCAATAAAAGTGTTATTCGCCAGTCCCTGCATTAGGCTACATCAAGAGGAAACAAACCTTAGAGATAGAACGTAGAACTACAGTATTTTGTCAAGTTTCAAGAAGCTAGCACAAACCGTGTTTGATTTAGAGTTCAAACTGCATCAGTCAATATAGGACAAAACAGAGTGAAACCTAAAAATTCAAACTGTTCCTGCAAACGAATGCTTCAACCTAGAAGAACAAAACTTGGGCATCCAAGTGGGAATGGTGTACTGATCATTACTTGAATGTATCATGAAGATTGGATGAAAAAATATATGTTGAGATTTCAGGAGACTGTAGTTTTTTGAAAGTTTGGCAACCCCTTTCAATATAAGTGTTATTCGCCAGTCCCTGCATTAGGCTACATCAAGAGGAAACAAACCTTAGAGATAGAACGTAGAACTACTTTATTGTGTCAAGTTTCAAGAAGCTAGCACAAACCGTGTTTGATTTAGAGTTCTAGCTGCATCTGTCAATATAGGAGAAAACAGAGTGAAACCTAGAAATTCAAACTGTTACTGCAAACGAATGCATCAACCTAGGAGAACGAAACTTGGGCATCCAAGTTTGATTGGTGTACTGCTCATTACTTGAAAGTATCATTAAGGTCGGAAAAAAATATGTGTTGAGATTTCAGGAGACTCTAGTTTTTTGGCAGCCTAACAACGCCTTTCATTGAAAGTGTTATTCGCCAGTCTGTGCTGAAGGCTACATCAAGAGGAAACAAACCTTAGGGATAGAATGTAGAACTACTTTATTGTGTCAAGTTTCAAGAAGCTAGCCCAAACCATGTATGATTTAGAGTTTGAACTACATTTGTCAATATAGGAGAAAGCAGAATGAAACCTAAAAATTCAAACTGTTACTGCAAACGAATGCTTCAACGTAGGAGAAGGAAAATTGAGCATCCAAGTGGGAATGGTGTACTGATCATTACTCGAAAGTATCATGAAGATTGGATAAAAAAATATATGTTGAGATTTCAGAAGACTCTAGTTTTGGGAAGTTTGGCAACCCATTTCAATAAAAGTGTTATTCACCAGTCCCTGCATTAGGCTACATCAAGAGGAAACAAACCTTAGAGATAGAACGTAGAACTACAGTATTTTGTCAAGTTTCAAGAAGCTAGCACAAACCGTGTTTGATTTAGAGTTCGAACTGCATCAGTCAATATAGGACAAAACAGAGTGAAACCTAAAAATTCAAACTGTTCCTGCAAACGAATGCTTCAACCTAGGAGAACGAAACTTGGGCATCCAAGTTTGATTGGTGCACTGCTCATTACTTGAAAGTATCATGAAGGTCGGAAGAAAAAATATATGATGAGATTTCAGGAGACTGTAGTTTTTTGGCAGCCTAACAACGCCTTTCATTGAATGTGTTATTCGCCAGTCTCTGCTTAGGGGTACATCAAGAGGAAACAAACCTTAGGGATAGAACGTAGAAATACTTTATTGTGTCATGTTTCAAGTAGCTAGCACAAACCGTGTTTGATTTAAAGTTCTAACTGCATCTGTCAATATAGGAGAAAACAGAGTGAAACCTAAAAATTCAAACTGTTCCTGCAAACGAATGCTTCAACCTAGAAGAACAAAACTTGGGCATCCAAGTGGGAATGGTGTACTGATCATTACTTGAATGTATCATGAAGATTGGATGAAAAAATATATGTTGAGATTTCAGGAGACTCTAGTTTTTTGAAAGTTTGGCAACCCCTTTCAATATAAGTGTTATTCACCAGTCCCTGCATTAGGCTACATCAAGAGGAAAAAAACCTTAGAGATAGAACGCAGAACTACTTTATTGTGTCAAGTTTCAAGAAGCTAGCACAAACCGTGTTTGATTTAGAGTTCTAGCTGCATCTGTCAATATAGGAGAAAACAGAGTGAAACCAGAAATTCAAACTGTTACTGCAAACGAATGCATCAACCTAGGAGAACGAAACTTGGGCATCCAAGTTTGATTGGTGTACTGCTCATTACTTGAAAGTATCATTAATGTCGGAAAAAAATATGTGTTGAGATTTCAGGAGACTCTAGTTTTTTGGCAGCCTAACAACGCCTTTCATTGAAAGTGTTATTCGCCAGTCTGTGCTGAAGGCTACATCAAGAGGAAACAAACCTTAGGTATAGAATGTAGAACTATTTATTGTGTCAAGTTTCAAGAAGCTAGCCCAAACCGTGTATGATTTAGAGTTTGAACTACATTTGTCAATATAGGAGAAAGCAGAATGAAACCTAAAAATTCAAACTGTTACTGCAAACGAATGCTTCAACGTAGGAGAAGGAAACTTGAGCATCCAAGTGGGATTGGTGTACTGATCATTACTCGAAAGTATCATGAAGACTGGATAAAAAAATATATGTTGAGATTTCAGAAGACTCTAGTTTTGGGAAGTTTGGGAACCCATTTCAATAAAAGTGTTATTCACCAGTCCCTGCATTAGGCTACATCAAGAGGAATCAAACCTTAGAGATAGAACGTAGAACTACAGTATTTTGTCAAGTTTCAAGAAGCTAGCACAAACCGTGTTTGATTTAGAGTTCGAACTGCATCTGTCAATATAGGACAAAACAGAGTGAAACCTAAAAATCCAAACTGTTCCTGCAAACGAATGCTTCAACCTAGGAGAACGAAACTTGGGCATCCAAGTTTGATTGGTGCACTGCTCATTACTTGAAAGTATCATGAAGGTCGGAAGAAAAAATATATGATGAGATTTCAGGAGACTGTAGTTTTTTGGCAGCCTAACAACGCCTTTCATTGAATGTGTTATTCGGCAGTCTCTGCTTAAGGCTACATCAAGAGGAAACAAACCTTAGGGATAGAACGTAGAAATACTTTATTGTGTCATGTTTCAAGTAGCTAGCACAAACCGTGTTTGATTTAAAGTTCTAACTGCATCTGTCAATATAGGAGAAAACAGAGTGAAACCTAAAAATTCAAACTGTTCCTGCAAACGAATGCTTCAACCTAGAAGAACAAAACTTGGGCATCCAAGTGGGAATGGTGTACTGATCATTACTTGAATGTATCATGAAGATTGGATGAAAAAATATATGTTGAGATTTCAGGAGACTCTAGTTTTTTGAAAGTTTGGCAACCCCTTTCAATATAAGTGTTATTCGCCAGTCCCTGCATTAGGCTACATCAAGAGGAAACAAACCTTAGAGATAGAACGCAGAACTACTTTATTGTGTCAAGTTTCAAGAAGCTAGCACAAACCGTGTTTGATTTAGAGTTCTAGATGCATCTGTCAATATAGGAGAAAACAGAGTGAAACCTAGAAATTCAAACTGTTACTGCAAACGAATGCATCAACCTAGGAGAACGAAACTTGGGCATCCAAGTTTGATTGGTGTACTGCTCATTACTTGAAAGTATCATTAAGGTCGGAAAAAAATATGTGTTGAGATTTCAGGAGACACTAGTTTTTTGGCAGCCTAACAACGCCTTTCAATGAAAGTGTTATTCGCCAGTCTGTGCTGAAGGCTACATCAAGAGGAAACAAACCTTAGGGATAGAATGTAGAACTACTTTATTGTGTCAAGTTTCAAGAAGCTAGCCCAAACCGTGTATGATTTAGAGTTTGAACTACATTTGTCAATATAGGAGAAAGCAGAATGAAACCTAAAAATTAAAACTGTTACTGCAAACGAATGCTTCAACGTAGGAGAATGAAACTTGAGCATCCAAGTGGGATTGGTGTACTGATCATTACTCGAAAGTATCATGAAGATTGGATTAAAAAATATATGTTGAGATTTCAGAAGACTCTAGTTTTGGGAAGTTTGGAAACCCCTTTCAATAAAAGTATTATTCGCCAGTCCCTGCATTAGGCTACATCAAGAGGAAACACACCTTAGAGATAGAACGTAGAACTACAGTATTTTGTCAAGTTTCAAGAAGCTAGAACAAACCGTGTTTGATTTAGAGTTCGAACTGCATCTGTCAATACAGGACAAAACAGAGTGAAACCTAAAAATTCAAACTGTTCCTGCAAACGAATGCTTCAACCTAGGAGAACGAAACTTGGGCATCCAAGTTTGATTGGTGCACTGCTCATTACTTGAAAGTATCATGAAGGTCGGAAGAAAAAATGTATGATCCGATTTCAGGAGACTGTAGTTTTTTGGCAGCCTAACAACGCCTTTCATTGAATGTGTTATTCGCCAGTCTCTGCTTAGGGGTACATCAAGAGGAAACAAACCTTAGGGATAGAACGTAGAACTACTTTATTGTGTCATGTTTCAAGTAGCTAGCACAAACCGTGTTTGATTTAAAGTTCTAACTGCATCTGTCAATATAGGAGAAAACAGAGTGAAACCTAAAAATTCAAACTGTTCCTGCAAACGAATGCTTCAACCTAGAAGAACAAAACTTGGGCATCCAAGTGGGAATGGTGTACTGATCATTACTTGAATGTATCATGAAGATTGGATGAAAAAATATATGTTGAGATTTCAGGAGACTCTAGTTTTTTGAAAGTTTGGCAACCCCTTTCAATATAAGTGTTATTCGCCAGTCCCTGCATTAGGCTACATCAAGAGGAAACAAACCTTAGAGATAGAACGTAGAACTACTTTATTGTGTCAAGTTTCAAGAAGCTAGCACAAACCGTGTTTGATTTAGAGTTCTAGCTGCATCTGTCAATATAGGAGAAAACAGAGTGAAACCTAGAAATTCAAACTGTTACTGCAAACGAATGCATCAACCTAGGAGAACGAAACTTGGGCATCCAAGTTTGATTGGTGTACTGCTCATTACTTGAAAGTATCATTAAGGTCGGAAAAAAATATGTGTTGAGATTTCAGGAGACTCTAGTTTTTTGGCAGCCTAACAACGCCTTTCATTGAAAGTGTTATTCGCCAGTCTCTGCTGAAGGCTACATCAAGAGGAAACAAACCTTAGGGATAGAATGTAGAACTACTTTATTGTGTCAAGTTTCAAGAAGCTAGCCCAAACCATGTATGATTTAGAGTTTGAACTACATTTGTCAATATAGGAGAAAGCAGAATGAAACCTAAAAATTCAAACTGTTACTGCAAACGAATGCTTCAACGTAGGAGAAGGAAACTTGAGCATCCAAGTGGGAATGGTGTACTGATCATTACTCGAAAGTATCATGAAGATTGGATAAAAAAATATATGTTGAGTTTTCAGAAGACTCTAGTTTTGGGAAGTTTGGCAACCCATTTCAATAAAAGTGTTATTCACCAGTCCCTGCATTAGGCTACATCAAGAGGAAACAAACCTTAGAGATAGAACGTGGAACTACAGTATTTTGTCAAGTTTCAAGAAGCTAGCACAAACCGTGTTTGATTTAGAGTTCGAACTGCATCTGTCAATATAGGACAAAACAGAGTGAAAACTAAAAATTCAAACTGTTCCTGCAAACGAATGCTTCAACCTAGGAGAACGAAACTTGGGCATCCAAGTTTGATTGGTGCACTGCTCATTACTTGAAAGTATCATGAAGGTCGGAAGAAAAAATATATGATGAGATTTCAAGAGACTGTAGTTTTTTGGCAGCCTAACAACGCCTTTCCTTGAATGTGTTATTCGCCAGTCTCTGTTTAAGGCTACATCAAGAGGAAACAAACCTTAGGGATAGAACGTAGAACTACTTTATTGTGTCATGTTTCAAGTAGCTAGCACAAACCGTGTTTGATTTAAAGTTCTAACTGCATCTGTCAATATAGGAGAAAACAGAGTGAAACCTAAAAATTCAAACTGTTCCTGCAAACGAATGCTTCAACCTAGAAGAACAAAACTTGGGCATCCAAGTGGGAATGGTGTACTGATCATTACTTGAATGTATCATGAAGATTGGATGAAAAAATATATGTTGAGATTTCAGGAGACTCTAGTTTTTTGAAAGTTTGGCAACCCCTTTCAATATAAGTGTTATTCGCCAGTCCCTGCATTAGGCTACATCAAGAGGAAACAAACCTTAGAGATAGAACGTAGAACTACTTTATTGTGTCAAGTTTCAAGAAGCTAGCACAAACCGTGTTTGATTTAGAGTTCTAGCTGCATCTGTCAATATAGGAGAAAACAGAGTGAAACCTAGAAATTCAAACTGTTACTGCAAACGAATGCATCAACCTAGGAGAACGAAACTTGGGCATCCAAGTTTGATTGGTGTACTGCTCATTACTTGAATGTATCATTAAGGTCGAAAAAAAATATGTGTTGGGATTTCAGGAGACTCTAGTTTTTTGGCAGCCTAACAACGCCTTTCATTGAAAGTGTTATTCGCCAGTCTGTGCTGAAGGCTACATCAAGAGGAAACAAACCTTAGGGATAGAATGTAGAACTACTTTATTGTGTCAAGTTTCAAGAAGCTAGCCCAAACCGTGTATGATTTAGAGTTTGAACTACATTTGTCAATATAGGAGAAAGCAGAATGAAACCTAAAAATTCAAACTGTTACTGCAAACGAATGCTTCAACGTAGGAGAAGGAAACTTGAGCATCCAAGTGGGATTGGTGTACTGATCATTACTCGAAAGTATCATGAAGATTGGATAAAAAAATATATGTTGAGATTTCAGAAGACTCTAGTTTTGGGAAGTTTGGCAACCCCTTTCAATAAAAGTGTTATTCGCCAGTAACTGCATTAGGCTACATCAAGAGGAAACAAACCTTAGAGATAGAACGTAGAACTACATTATTTTGTCAAGTTTCAAGAAGCTAGCACAAACCGTGTTTGATTTAGAGTTCGAACTGCATCTGTCAATATAGGACAAAACAGAGTGAAACCTAAAAATTCAAACTGTTCCTGCAAACGAATGCTTCAACCTAGGAGAACGAAACTTGGGCATCCAAGTTTGATTGGTACACTGCTCGTTACTTGAAAGTATCATGAAGGTTGGAAGAAAAAATATATGATGAGATTCCAGGAGACTGTAGTTTTTTGGCAGCCTAACAACGCCTTTCATTGAATGTGTTATTCGCCAGTCTCTGCTTAAGGCTACATCAAGAGGAAACAAACCTTAGGGATAGAACGTAGAACTACTTTATTGTGTCATGTTTCAAGTAGCTAGCACAAACCGTGTTTGATTTAAAGTTCTAACTGTATCTGTCAATATAGGAGAAAACAGAGTGAAACCTAAAAATTCAAACTGTTCCTGCAAACGAATGCTTCAACCTAGAAGAACAAAACTTGGGCATCCAAGTGGGAATGGTGTACTGATCATTACTTGAATGTATCATGAAGATTGGATGAAAAAATATATGTTGAGATTTCAGGAGACTCTAGTTTTTTGAAAGTTTGGCAACCCGTTTCAATATAAGTGTTATTCGCCAGTCCCTGCATTAGGCTACATCAAGAGGAAACAAACCTTAGAGATAGAACGTAGAACTACTTTATTGTGTCAAGTTTCAAGAAGCTAGCACAAACCGTGTTTGATTTAGAGTTCTAGCTGCATCTGTCAATATAGGAGAAAACAGAGTGAAACCTAGAAATTCAAACTGTTACTGCAAACGAATGCATCAACCTAGGAGAACGAAACTTGGGCATCCAAGTTTGATTGGTGTACTGCTCATTACTTGAATGTATCATTAAGGTCGAAAAAAAATATGTGTTGAAATTTCAGGAGACTCTAGTTGTTTGGCAGCCTAACAACGCCTTTCATTGAAAGTGTTATTCGCCAGTCTGTGCTGAAGGCTACATCAAGAGGAAACAAACCTTAGGGATAGAATGTAGAACTACTTTATTGTGTCAAGTTTCAAGAAGCTAGCCCAAACCGTGTATGATTTAGAGTTTGAACTACATTTGTCAATATAGGAGAAAGCAGAATGAAACCTAAAAATTCAAACTGTTACTGCAAACGAATGCTTCAACGTAGGAGAAGGAAACTTGAGCATCCAAGTGGGATTGGTGTACTGATCATTACTCGAAAGTATCATGAAGATTGGATAAAAAAATATATGTTGAGATTTCAGAAGACTCTAGTTTTTGGAAGTTTGGCAACCATTTCAATAAAAGTGTTATTCGCCAGTCCCTGCATTAGGCTACATCAAGAGGAAACAAACCTTAGAGATAGAACGTAGAACTACAGTATTTTGTCAAGTTCCAAGAAGCTAGCACAAACCGTGTTTGATTTAGAGTTCGAACTGCATCTGTCAATATAGGACAAAACAGAGTGAAAACTAAAAATTCAAACTGTTCCTGCAAACAAATGCTTCAACCTAGTAGAACGAAACTTGGGCATCCAAGTTTGATTGGTGCACTGCTCATGACTTGAAAGTATCATGAAGGTCGGAAGAAAAATATATGATGAGATTTCAGGAGAATGTAGTTTTCTGGCAGCCTAACAAAGCCTTTCATTGAATGTGTTATTCGCCAGTCTCTGCTTAAGGCTACATCAAGAGGAAACAAACCTTAGGGATAGAACTTAGAACTACTTTATTGTGTCATGTTTCAAGTAGCTAGCACAAACCGTGTTTGATTTAAAGTTCTAACTGCATCTGTCAATATAGGAGAAAACAGAGTGAAACCTAAAAATTCAAACTGTTCCTGCAAACGAATGCTTCAACCTAGAAGAACAAAACTTGGGCATCCAAGTGGGAATGGTGTACTGATCATTACTTGAATGTATCATGAAGATTGGATGAAAAAATATATGTTGAGATTTCAGGAGACTCTAGTTTTTTGAAAGTTTGGCAACCCCTTTCAATATAAGTGTTATTCGCCAGTCCCTGCATTAGGCTACATCAAGAGGAAACAAACCTTAGAGATAGAACCTAGAACTACTTTATTGTGTCAAGTTTCAAGAAGCTAGCACAAACCGTGTTTGATTTAGAGTTCTAGCTGCATCTGTCAATATAGGAGAAAACAGAGTGAAACCTAGAAATTCAAACTGTTACTGCAAACGAATGCATCAACCTAGGAGAACGAAACTTGGGCATCCAAGTTTGATTGGTGTACTGCTCATTACTTGAAAGTATCATTAAGGTCGGAAAAAAATATGTGTTGAGATTTCAGGAGACTCTAGTTTTTTGGCAGCCTAACAACGCCTTTCATTGAAAGTGTTATTCGCCAGTCTGTGCTGAAGGCTACATCAAGAGGAAACAAACCTTAGGGATAGAATGTAGAACTACTTTATTGTGTCAAGTTTCAAGAAGCTAGCCCAAACCGTGTATGATTTAGAGTTTGAAATACATTTGTCAATATAGAAGAAAACAGTGAAACCTAAAATTTAAAACTGTTACTGCAAACGAATGCTTCAACGTAGGAGAATGAAACTTGAGCATCCAAGTGGGATTGGTGTACTGATCATTACTCGAAAGTATCATGAAGATTGGATAAAAAAATATATGTTGAGATTTCAGAAGACTCTAGTTTTGGGAAGTTTGGCAACCCCTTTCAATAAAAGTGTTATTCGCCAGTCCCTGCATTAGGCTACATCAAGAGGAAACAAACCTTAGAGATAGAATGTAGAACTACAGTATTTTGTCAAGTTCCAAGAAGCTAGCACAAACCGTGTTTGATTTAGAGTTCGAACTGCATCTGTCAATATAGGACAAAACAGAGTGAAAACTAAAAATTCAAACTGTTCCTGCAAACGAATGCTTCAACCTAGGAGAACGAAACTTGGGCATCCAAGTTTGATTGGTGCACTGCTCATGACTTGAAAGTATCATGAAGGTCGGAAGAAAAATATATGATGAGATTTCCGGAGAATGTAGTTTTCTGGCAGCCTAACAAAGCCTTTCATTGAATGTGTTATTCGCCAGTCTCTGCTTAAGGCTACATCAAGAGGAAACAAACCTTAGGGATAGAACTTAGAACTACTTTATTGTGTCATGTTTCAAGTAGCTAGCACAAACCGTGTTTGATTTAAAGTTCTAACTGCATCTGTCAATATAGGAGAAAACAGAGTGAAACCTAAAAATTCAAACTGTTCCTGCAAACGAATGCTTCAACCTAGAAGAACAAAACTTGGGCATCCAAGTGGGAATGGTGTACTGATCATTACTTGAATGTATCATGAAGATTGGATGAAAAAATATATGTTGAGATTTCAGGAGACTCTAGTTTTTTGAAAGTTTGGCAACCCGTTTCAATATAAGTGTTATTCGCCAGTCCCTGCATTAGGCTACATCAAGAGGAAACAAACCTTAGAGATAGAACGTAGAACTACTTTATTGTGTCAAGTTTCAAGAAGCTAGCACAAACCGTGTTTGATTTAGAGTTCTAGCTGCATCTGTCAATATAGGAGAAAACAGAGTGAAACCTAGAAATTCAAACTGTTACTGCAAACGAATGCATCAACCTAGGAGAACGAAACTTGGGCATCCAAGTTTGATTGGTGTACTGCTCATTACTTGAAAGTATCATTAAGGTCGGAAAAAAATATGTGTTGAGATTTCAGGAGACTCTAGTTTTTTGGCAGCCTAACAACGCCTTTCATTGAAAGTGTTATTCGCCAGTCTGTGCTGAAGGCTACATCAAGAGGAAACAAAACTTAGGGATAGAATGTAGAACTACATTATTGTGTCAAGTTTCAAGAAGCTAGCCCAAACCGTGTATGATTTAGAGTTTGAAATACATTTGTCAATATAGAAGAAAACAGTGAAACCTAAAAATTAAAACTGTTACTGCAAACGAATGCTTCAACGTAGGAGATTGAAACTTGAGCATCCAAGTGGGATTGGTGTACTGATCATTACTTGAATGTATCATGAAGATTGGATAAAAAAATATATGTTGAGATTTCAGAAGACTCTAGTTTGGGGAAGTTTGGCAACCCCTTTCAATAAAAGTGTTATTCGCCAGTCCCTGCATTAGGCTACATCAAGAGGAAACAAACCTTAGAGATAGAACGTAGAACTACAGTATTTTGTCAAGTTCCAAGAAGCTAGCACAAACCGTGTTTGATTTAGAGTTCGAACTGCATCTGTCAATATAGGACAAAACAGAGTGAAAACTAAAAATTCAAACTGTTCCTGCAAACGAATGCTTCAACCTAGTAGAACGAAACTTGGGCATCCAAGTTTGATTGGTGCACTGCTCATGACTTGAAAGTATCATGAAGTTCGGAAGAAAAATATATGATGAGATTTCAGGAGAATGTAGTTTTCTGGCAGCCTAACAAAGCCTTTCATTGAATGTGTTATTCGCCAGTCTCTGCTTAAGGCTACATCAAGAGGAAACAAACCTTAGGGATAGAACTTAGAACTACTTTATTGTGTCATGTTTCAAGTAGCTAGCACAAACCGTGTTTGATTTAAAGTTCTAACTGCATCTGTCAATATAGGAGAAAACAGAGTGAAACCTAAAAATTCAAACTGTTCCTGCAAACGAATGCTTCAACCTAGAAGAACAAAACTTGGGCATCCAAGTGGGAATGGTGTACTGATCATTACTTGAATGTATCATGAAGATTGGATGAAAAAATATATGTTGAGATTTCAGGAGACTCTAGTTTTTTGAAAGTTTGGCAACCCCTTTCAATATAAGTTTTATTCGCCAGTCCCTGCATTAGGCTACATCAAGAGGAAACAAACCTTAGAGATAGAACGTAGAACTACTTTATTGTGTCAAGTTTCAAGAAGCTAGCACAAACCGTGTTTGATTTAGAGTTCTAGCTGCATCTGTAAATATAGGAGAAAACTGAGTGAAACCTAGAAATTCAAACTGTTACTGCAAACGAATGCATCAACCTAGGAGAACGAAACTTGGGCATCCAAGTTTGATTGGTGTACTGCTCATTACTTGAAAGTATCATTAAGGTCGGAAAAAAATATGTGTTGAGATTTCAGGAGACTCTAGTTTTTTGGCAGCCTAACAACGCCTTTCATTGAAAGTGTTATTCGCCAGTCTGTGCTGAAGGCTACATCAAGAGGAAACAAACCTTAGGGATAGAATGTAGAACTACTTTATTGTGTCAAGTTTCAAGAAGCTAGCCCAAACCGTGTATGATTTAGAGTTTGAAATACATTTGTCAATATAGAAGAAAACAGTGAAACCTAAAATTTAAACCTGTTACTGCAATCGAATGCTTCAACGTAGGAGAATGAAACTTGAGCATCCAAGTGGGATTGGTGTACTGATCATTACTCGAAAGTATCATGAAGATTGGATAAAAAAATATATGTTGAGATTTCAGAAGACTCTAGTTTTGGGAAGTTTGGCAACCCCTTTAAATAAAAGTGTTATTCCCCAGTCCCTGCATTAGGCTACATCAAGAGGAAACAAACCTTAGAGATAGAACGTAGAACTACAGTATATTGTCAAGTTCCAAGAAGCTAGCACAAACCGTGTTTGATTTAGAGTTCGAACTGCATCTGTCAATATAGGACAAAACAGAGTGAAAACTAAAAATTCAAACTGTTCCTGCAAACGAATGCTTCAACCTAGGAGAACGAAACTTGGGCATCCAAGTTTGATTGGTGCACTGCTCATTACTTGAAAGTATCATGAACGTCGGAAGAAAAAATATATGATGAAATTTCAGGAGACTGTAGTTTTTTGGCAGCCTAACAACGCCTTTCATTGAATGTGTTATTCGCCAGTCTCTGCTTAAGGCTACATCAAGAGGAAACAAACCTTATTGATAGAACGTAGAACTACTTTATTGTGTCATGTTTCAAGTAGCTAGCACAAACCGTGTTTGATTTAAGTTCGAACTGCATCTGTCAATATAGGAGAAAACAGAGTGAAACCTAAAAATTCAAACTGTTCCTGCAAACGAATGCTTCAACCTAGAAGAACAAAACTTGGGCATCCAAGTGGGAATGGTGTACTGATCATTACTTGAATGTATCATGAAGATTGGATGAAAAAATATATGTTGAGATTTCAGGAGACTCTAGTTTTTTGAAAGTTTGGCAACCCCTTTCAATATAAGTGTTATTCGCCAGTCCCTGCATTAGGCTACATCAAGAGGAAACAAACCTTAGAGATAGAACGTAGAACTACTTTATTGTGTCAAGTTTCAAGAAGCTAGCACAAACCGTGTTTGATTTAGAGTTCTAGCTGCATCTGTCAATATAGGAGAAAACAGAGTGAAACCTAGAAATTCAAACTGTTACTGCAAACGAATGCATCAACCTAGGAGAACGAAACTTGGGCATCCAAGTTTGATTGGTGTACTGCTCATTACTTGAAAGTATCATTAAGGTCGGAAAAAAATATGTGTTGAGATTTCAGGAGACTCTAGTTTTTTGGCAGCCTAACAACGCCTTTCATTGAAAGTGTTATTCGCCAGTCTGTGCTGAAGGCTACATCAAGAGGAAACAAACCTTAGGGATAGAATGTAGAACTACTTTATTGTGTCAAGTTTCAAGAAGCTAGCCCAAACCGTGTATGATTTAGAGTTTGAAATACATTTGTCAATATAGAAGAAAACAGTGAAACCTAAAATTTAAAACTGTTACTGCAAACGAATGCTTCAACGTAGGAGAATGAAACTTGAGCATCCAAGTGGGATTGGTGTACTGATCATTACTCGAAAGTATCATGAAGATTGGATAAAAAAATATATGTTGAGATTTCAGAAGACTCTAGTTTTGGGAAGTTTGGCAACCCCTTTCAATAAAAGTGTTATTCCCCAGTCCCTGCATTAGGCTACATCAAGAGGAAACAAACCTTAGAGATAGAACGTAGAACTACAGTATTTTGTCAAGTTCCAAGAAGCTAGCACAAACCGTGTTTGATTTAGAGTTCGAACTGCATCTGTCAATATAGGACAAAACAGAGTGAAAACTAAAAATTTAAACTGTTCCTGCAAACGAATGCTTCAACCTAGGAGAACGAAACTTGGGCATCCAAGTTTGATTGGTGCACTGCTCATTACTTGAAAGTATCATGAAGGTCGGAAGAAAAAATATATGATGAAATTTCAGGAGACTGTAGTTTTTTGGCAGCCTAACAACGCCTTTCATTGAATGTGTTATTCGCCAGTCTCTGCTTAAGGCTACATCAAGAGGAAACAAACCTTATTGATAGAACGTAGAACTACTTTATTGTGTCATGTTTCAAGTAGCTAGCACAAACCGTGTTTGATTTAAGTTCAAACTGCATCTGTCAATATAGGAGAAAACAGAGTGAAACCTAAAAATTCAAACTGTTCCTGCAAACGAATGCTTCAACCTAGAAGAACAAAACTTGGGCATCCAAGTGGGAATGGTGTACTGATCATTACTTGAATGTATCATGAAGATTGGATGAAAAAATATATGTTGAGATTTCAGGAGACTCTAGTTTTTTGAAAGTTTGGCAACCCCTTTCAATATAAGTGTTATTCGCCAGTCCCTGCATTAGGCTACATCAAGAGGAAACAAACCTTAGAGATAGAACGTAGAACTACTTTATTGTGTCAAGTTTCAAGAAGCTAGCACAAACCGTGTTTGATTTAGAGTTCTAGCTGCATCTGTCAATATAGGAGAAAAGAGAGTGAAACCTAGAAATTCAAACTGTTACTGCAAACGAATGCATCAACCTAGGAGAACGAAACTTGGGCATCCAAGTTTGATTGGTGTACTGCTCATTACTTCAAAGTATCATTAAGGTCGGAAAAAAATATGTGTTGAGATTTCAGGAGACTCTAATTTTTTGGCAGCCTAACAACGCCTTTCATTGAAAGTGTTATTCGCCAGTCTGTGCTGAAGGCTACATCAAGAGGAAACAAACCTTAGGAATAGAATGTAGAACTACTTTATTGTGTCAAGTTTCAAGAAGCTAGCCCAAACCGTGTATGATTTAGAGTTTGAACTACATTTGTCAATATAGAAGAAAACAGTGAACCCTAAAAATTCAAACTGTTACTGCAAACGAATGCTTCAACGTAGGAGAATGAAACTTGAGCATCCAAGTGGGATTGGTGTACTGATCATTACTCGAAAGTATCATGAAGTTTGGATAAAAAAATATATGTTGAGATTTCAGAAGACTCTAGTTTTGGGAAGTTTGGCAACCCCTTTCAATAAAAGTGTTATTCGCCAGTAACTGCATTAGGCTACATCAAGAGGAAACAAACCTTAGAGATAGAACGTAGAACTACAGTATTTTGTCAAGTTTCAAGAAGCTAGCCCAAACCGTGTTTGATTTAGAGTTCGAACTGCATCTGTCAATATAGGACAAAACAGAGTGAAACCTAAAAATTCAAACTGTTCCTGCAAACGAATGCTTCAACCTAGGAGAACGAAAGTTGGGCATCCAAGTTTGATTGGTACACTGCTCATTACTTGAAAGTATCATGAAGGTCGGAAGAAAAAATATATGATGAGATTTCAGGAGACTGTAGTTTTTTGGCAGCCTAACAACGCCTTTCATTGAATGTGTTATTCGCCAGTCTCTGCTTAAGGCTACATCAAGAGGAAACAAACCTTAGGGATAGAACGTAGAACTACTTTATTGTGTCATGTTTCAAGTAGCTAGCACAAACCGTGTTTGATTTAAAGTTCTAACTGCATCTGTCAATATAGGAGAAAACAGAGTGAAACCTAAAAATTCAAACTGTTCCTGCAAACGAATGCTTCAACCTAGAAGAATAAAACTTGGGCATCCAAGTGGGAATGGTGTATGATCATTACTTGAATGTATCATGAAGATTGGATGAAAAAATATATGTTGAGATTTCAGGAGTCTCTAGTTTTTTGAAAGTTTGGCAACCTCTTTCAATATAAGTGTTATTCGCCAGTCCCTGCATTAGGCTACATCAAGAGGAAACAAACCTTAGAGATAGAACGTAGAACTACTTTATTGTGTCAAGTTTCAAGAAGCTAGCACAAACCGTGTTTGATTTAGAGTTCTAGCTGCATCTGTCAATATAGGAGAAAACAGAGTGAAACCTAGAAATTCAAACTGTTACTGCAAACGAATGCATCAACCTAGGAGAACGAAACTTGGGCATCCAAGTTTGATTGGTGTACTGCTCATTACTTGAATGTATCATTAAGGTCGGAAAAAAATATATGATGAGATTTCAGGTGACTGTAGTTTTTTGGCAGCCTAACAACGCCTTTCATTGAAAGTGTTATTCGGCAGTCTGTGCTGAAGGCTACATCAAGAGGAAACAAACCTTAGGGATAGAATGTAGAACTACTTTATTGTGTCAAGTTTCAAGAAGCTAGCCCAAACCGTGTATGATTTAGAGTTTGAACTACATTTGTCAATATAGGAGAAAGCAGAATGAAACCTAAAATTTAAAACTGTTACTGCAAACGAATGCTTCAACGTAGGAGAATGAAACTTGAGCATCCAAGTGGGATTGGTGTACTGATCATTACTCGAAAGTATCATGAAGATTGGATAAAAAAATATATGTTGAGATTTCAGAAGACTGTAGTTTTGGGAAGTTTGGCAACCCCTTTCAATAAAAGTGTTATTCCCCAGTCCCTGCATTAGGCTACATCAAGAGGAAACAAACCTTAGAGATAGAACGTAGAACTACAGTATTTTGTCAAGTTCCAAGAAGCTAGCACAAACCGTGTTTGATTTAGAGTTCGAACTGCATCTGTCAATATAGGACAAAACAGAGTGAAAACTAAAAATTTAAACTGTTCCTGCAAACGAATGCTTCAACCTAGGAGAACGAAACTTGGGCATCCAAGTTTGATTGGTGCACTGCTCATTACTTGAAAGTATCATGAAGGTCGGAAGAAAAAATATATGATGAAATTTCAGGAGACTGTAGTTTTTTGGCAGCCTAACAACGCCTTTCATTGAATGTGTTATTCGCCAGTCTCTGCTTAAGGCTACATCAAGAGGAAACAAACCTTATTGATAGAACGTAGAACTACTTTATTGTGTCATGTTTCAAGTAGCTAGCACAAACCGTGTTTGATTTAAGTTCAAACTGCATCTGTCAATATAGGAGAAAACAGAGTGAAACCTAAAAATTCAAACTGTTCCTGCAAACGAATGCTTCAACCTAGAAGAACAAAACTTGGGCATCCAAGTGGGAATGGTGTACTGATCATTACTTGAATGTATCATGAAGATTGGATGAAAAAATATATGTTGAGATTTCAGGAGACTCTAGTTTTTTGAAAGTTTGGCAACCCCTTTCAATATAAGTGTTATTCGCCAGTCCCTGCATTAGGCTACATCAAGAGGAAACAAACCTTAGAGATAGAACGTAGAACTACTTTATTGTGTCAAGTTTCAAGAAGCTAGCACAAACCGTGTTTGATTTAGAGTTCTAGCTGCATCTGTCAATATAGGAGAAAAGAGAGTGAAACCTAGAAATTCAAACTGTTACTGCAAACGAATGCATCAACCTAGGAGAACGAAACTTGGGCATCCAAGTTTGATTGGTGTACTGCTCATTACTTCAAAGTATCATTAAGGTCGGAAAAAAATATGTGTTGAGATTTCAGGAGACTCTAATTTTTTGGCAGCCTAACAACGCCTTTCATTGAAAGTGTTATTCGCCAGTCTGTGCTGAAGGCTACATCAAGAGGAAACAAACCTTAGGAATAGAATGTAGAACTACTTTATTGTGTCAAGTTTCAAGAAGCTAGCCCAAACCGTGTATGATTTAGAGTTTGAACTACATTTGTCAATATAGAAGAAAACAGTGAACCCTAAAAATTCAAACTGTTACTGCAAACGAATGCTTCAACGTAGGAGAATGAAACTTGAGCATCCAAGTGGGATTGGTGTACTGATCATTACTCGAAAGTATCATGAAGTTTGGATAAAAAAATATATGTTGAGATTTCAGAAGACTCTAGTTTTGGGAAGTTTGGCAACCCCTTTCAATAAAAGTGTTATTCGCCAGTAACTGCATTAGGCTACATCAAGAGGAAACAAACCTTAGAGATAGAACGTAGAACTACAGTATTTTGTCAAGTTTCAAGAAGCTAGCCCAAACCGTGTTTGATTTAGAGTTCGAACTGCATCTGTCAATATAGGACAAAACAGAGTGAAACCTAAAAATTCAAACTGTTCCTGCAAACGAATGCTTCAACCTAGGAGAACGAAAGTTGGGCATCCAAGTTTGATTGGTACACTGCTCATTACTTGAAAGTATCATGAAGGTCGGAAGAAAAAATATATGATGAGATTTCAGGAGACTGTAGTTTTTTGGCAGCCTAACAACGCCTTTCATTGAATGTGTTATTCGCCAGTCTCTGCTTAAGGCTACATCAAGAGGAAACAAACCTTAGGGATAGAACGTAGAACTACTTTATTGTGTCATGTTTCAAGTAGCTAGCACAAACCGTGTTTGATTTAAAGTTCTAACTGCATCTGTCAATATAGGAGAAAACAGAGTGAAACCTAAAAATTCAAACTGTTCCTGCAAACGAATGCTTCAACCTAGAAGAATAAAACTTGGGCATCCAAGTGGGAATGGTGTACTGATCATTACTTGAATGTATCATGAAGATTGGATGAAAAAATATATGTTGAGATTTCAGGAGTCTCTAGTTTTTTGAAAGTTTGGCAACCTCTTTCAATATAAGTGTTATTCGCCAGTCCCTGCATTAGGCTACATCAAGAGGAAACAAACCTTAGAGATAGAACGTAGAACTACTTTATTGTGTCAAGTTTCAAGAAGCTAGCACAAACCGTGTTTGATTTAGAGTTCTAGCTGCATCTGTCAATATAGGAGAAAACAGAGTGAAACCTAGAAATTCAAACTGTTACTGCAAACGAATGCATCAACCTAGGAGAACGAAACTTGGGCATCCAAGTTTGATTGGTGTACTGCTCATTACTTGAAAGTATCATTAAGGTCGGAAAAAAATATATGATGAGATTTCAGGTGACTGTAGTTTTTTGGCAGCCTAACAACGCCTTTCATTGAAAGTGTTATTCGGCAGTCTGTGCTGAAGGCTACATCAAGAGGAAACAAACCTTAGGGATAGAATGTAGAACTACTTTATTGTGTCAAGTTTCAAGAAGCTAGCCCAAACCGTGTATGATTTAGAGTTTGAACTACATTTGTCAATATAGGAGAAAGCAGAATGAAACCTAAAATTTAAAACTGTTACTGCAAACGAATGCTTCAACGTAGGAGAATGAAACTTGAGCATCCAAGTGGGATTGGTGTACTGATCATTACTCGAAAGTATCATGAAGATTGGATAAAAAAATATATGTTGAGATTTCAGAAGACTGTAGTTTTGGGAAGTTTGGCAACCCCTTTCAATAAAAGTGTTATTCCCCAGTCCCTGCATTAGGCTACATCAAGAGGAAACAAACCTTAGAGATAGAACGTAGAACTACAGTATTTTGTCAAGTTCCAAGAAGCTAGCACAAACCGTGTTTGATTTAGAGTTCGAACTGCATCTGTCAATATAGGACAAAACAGAGTGAAAACTAAAAATTCAAACTGTTCCTGCAAACGAATGCTTCAACCTAGGAGAACGAAACTTGGGCATCCAAGTTTGATTGGTGCACTGCTCATTACTTGAAAGTATCATGAAGGTCGGAAGAAAAAATATATGATGAAATTTCAGGAGACTGTAGTTTTTTGGCAGCCTAACAACGCCTTTCATTGAATGTGTTATTCGCCAGTCTCTGCTTAAGGCTACATCAAGAGGAAACAAACCTTATTGATAGAACGTAGAACTACTTTATTGTGTCATGTTTCAAGTAGCTAGCACAAACCGTGTTTGATTTAAGTTCGAACTGCATCTGTCAATATAGGAGAAAACAGAGTGAAACCTAAAAATTCAAACTGTTCCTGCAAACGAATGCTTCAACCTAGAAGAACAAAACTTGGGCATCCAAGTGGGAATGGTGTACTGATCATTACTTGAATGTATCATGAAGATTGGATGAAAAAATATATGTTGAGATTTCAGGAGACTCTAGTTTTTTGAAAGTTTGGCAACCCCTTTCAATATAAGTGTTATTCGCCAGTCCCTGCATTAGGCTACATCAAGAGGAAACAAACCTTAGAGATAGAACGTAGAACTACTTTATTGTGTCAAGTTTCAAGAAGCTAGCACAAACCGTGTTTGATTTAGAGTTCTAGCTGCATCTGTCAATATAGGAGAAAAGAGAGTGAAACCTAGAAATTCAAACTGTTACTGCAAACGAATGCATCAACCTAGGAGAACGAAACTTGGGCATCCAAGTTTGATTGGTGTACTGCTCATTACTTCAAAGTATCATTACGGTCGGAAAAAAATATGTGTTGAGATTTCAGGAGACCCTAATTTTTTGGCAGCCTAACAACGCCTTTCATTGAAAGTGTTATTCGCCAGTCTGTGCTGAAGGCTACATCAAGAGGAAACAAACCTTAGGGATAGAATGTAGAACTACTTTATTGTGTCAAGTTTCAAGAAGCTAGCCCAAACCGTGTATGATTTAGAGTTGGAACTACATTTGTCAATATAGAAGAAAACAGTGAACCCTAAAAATTCAAACTGTTACTGCAAACGAATGCTTCAACGTAGGAGAATGAAACTTGAGCATCCAAGTGGGATTGGTGTTCTGATCATTACTCGAAAGTATCATGAAGTTTGGATAAAAAAATATATGTTGAGATTTCAGAAGACTCTAGTTTTGGGAAGTTTGGCAACCCCTTTCAATAAAAGTGTTATTCGCCAGTAACTGCATTAGGCTACATCAAGAGGAAACAAACCTTAGAGATAGAACGTAGAACTACAGTATTTTGTCAAGTTTCAAGAAGCTAGCCCAAACCGTGTTTGATTTAGAGTTCGAACTGCATCTGTCAATATAGGACAAAACAGAGTGAAACCTAAAAATTCAAACTGTTCCTGCAAACGAATGCTTCAACCTAGGAGAACGAAAGTTGGGCATCCAAGTTTGATTGGTACACTGCTCATTACTTGAAAGTATCATGAAGGTCGGAAGAAAAAATATATGATGAGATTTCAGGAGACTGTAGTTTTTTGGCAGCCTAACAACGCCTTTCATTGAATGTGTTATTCGCCAGTCTCTGCTTAAGGCTACATCAAGAGGAAACAAACCTTAGGGATAGAACGTAGAACTACTTTATTGTGTCATGTTTCAAGTAGCTAGCACAAACCGTGTTTGATTTAAAGTTCTAACTGCATCTGTCAATATAGGAGAAAACAGAGTGAAACCTAAAAATTCAAACTGTTCCTGCAAACGAATGCTTCAACCTAAGAATAAAACTTGGGCATCCAAGTGGGAATGGTGTACTGATCATTACTTGAATGTATCATGAAGATTGGATGAAAAAATATATGTTGAGATTTCAGGAGTCTCTAGTTTTTTGAAAGTTTGGCAACCTCTTTCAATATAAGTGTTATTCGCCAGTCCCTGCATTAGGCTACATCAAGAGGAAACAAACCTTAGAGATAGAACGTAGAACTACTTTATTGTGTCAAGTTTCAAGAAGCTAGCACAAACCGTGTTTGATTTAGAGTTCTAGCTGCATCTGTCAATATAGGAGAAAACAGAGTGAAACCTAGAAATTCAAACTGTTACTGCAAACGAATGCATCAACCTAGGAGAACGAAACTTGGGCATCCAAGTTTGATTGGTGTACTGCTCATTACTTGAAAGTATCATTAAGGTCGGAAAAAAATATGTGTTGAGATTTCACGAGACTCTAGTTTTTTGGCAGCCTAACAACGCCTTTCATTGAAAGTGTTATTCGCCAGTCTGTGCTGAAGGCTACATCAAGAGGAAACAAACCTTAGGGATAGAATGTAGAACTACTTTATTGTGTCAAGTTTCAAGAAGCTAGCCCAAACCGTGTATGATTTAGAGTTTGAACTACATTTGTCAATATAGGAGAAAGCAGAATGAAACCTAAAAATTCAAACTGTTACTGCAACGAATGCTTCAACGTAGGAGAAGGAAACTTGAGCATCCAAGTGGGATTGGTGTACTGATCATTACTCGAAAGTATCATGAAGATTGGATGCAAAAATATATGGTGAGATTTCAGAAGACTCTAGTTTTGGGAAGTTTGGCAACCCCTTTCAATAAAAGTGTTATTCGCCAGTCCCTGCATTAGGCTACATCAAGAGGAAACAAACCTTAGAGATAGAACGTAGAACTACAGTATTTTGTCAAGTTTCAAGAAGCTAGGCCAAACCGTGTTTGATTTAGAGTTCGAACTGCATCTGTCAATATAGGACACAACAGAGTGAAACCTAAAAATTCAAACTGTTCCTGCAAACGAATGCTTCAACCTAGGAGAACGAAACTTGGGCATCCAAGTTTGATTGGTGCACTGCTCATGACTTGAAAGTATCATGAAGGTCGGAAGAAAAAATATATGATGAGATTTCAGGAGAATGTAGTTTTCTGGCAGCCTAACAAAGCCTTTCATTGAATGTGTTATTCGCCAGTCTCTGCTTAAGGCTACATCAAGAGGAAACAAACCTTAGGGATAGAACGTAGAACTACTTTATTGTGTCATGTTTCAAGTAGCTAGCACAAACCGTGTTTGATTTAAAGTTCTAACTGCATCTGTCAATATAGGAGAAAACAGAGTGAAACCTAAAAATTCAAACTGTTCCTGCAAACGAATGCTTCAACCTAGAAGAACAAAACTTGGGCATCCAAGTGGGAATGGTGTACTGATCATTACTTGAATGTATCATGAAGATTGGATGAAAAAATATATGTTGAGATTTCAGGAGACTCTAGTTTTTTGAAAGTTTGGAAACCCCTTTCAATATAAGTGTTATTCGCCAGTCCCTGCATTAGGCTACATCAAGAGGAAACAAACCTTAGAGATAGAACGTAGAACTACTTTATTGTGTCAAGTTTCAAGAAGCTAGCACAAACCGTGTTTGATTTAGAGTTCTAGCTGCATCTGTCAATATAGGAGAAAACAGAGTGAAACCTAGAAATTCAAACTGTTACTGCAAACGAATGCATCAACCTAGGAGAACGAAACTTGGGCATCCAAGTTTGATTGGTGTACTGCTCATTACTTGAAAGTATCATTAATGTCGGAAAAAAATATGTGTTGAGATTTCAGGAGACACTAGTATTTTGGCAGCCTAACAACGCCTTTCATTGAAAGTGTTATTCGCCAGTCTGTGCTGAAGGCTACATCAAGAGGAAACAAACCTTAGGGATAGAATGTAGAACTACTTTATTGTGTCAAGTTTCAAGAAGCTAGCCCAAACCGTGTATGATTTAGAGTTTGAACTACATTTGTCAATATAGGAGAAAGCAGAATGAAACCTAAAAATTCAAACTGTTACTGCAAACGAATGCTTCAATGTAGGAGAAGGAAACTTGAGCATCCAAGTGGGATTGGTGTAATGAACATTACTCGAAAGTATCATGAAGATTGGATAAAAAAATATAAGTTGAGATTTCAGAAGACTCTAGTTTTTGGAAGTTTGGCAACCCCTTTCAATAAAAGTGTTATTCGCCAGTCCCTGCATTAGGCTACATCAAGAGGAAACAAACCTTAGAGATAGAACGTAGAACTACAGTATTTTGTCAAGTTTCAAGAAGCTAGCACAAACCGTGTTTGATTTAGAGTTCGAACTGCATCTGTCAATATAGGACAAAACAGAGTGAAACCTAAAAATTCAAACTGTTCATGCAAACGAATGCTTCAACCTAGGAGAACGAAACTTGGGCATCCAAGTTTGATTGGTGCACTGCTCATGACTTGAAAGTATCATGAAGGTCGGAAGAAAAAATATATGAAGAGATTTCAGGAGAATGTAGTTTTCTGGCAGCCTAACAACGCCTTTCATTGAATGTGTTATTCGCCAGTCTCTGCTTAAGGCTACATCAAGAGGAAACAAACCTTAGGGATAGAACGTAGAACTACTTTATTGTGTCATGTTTCAAGTAGCTAGCACAAACCGTGTTTGATTTAAAGTTCTAACTGCATCTGTCAATATAGGAGAAAACAGAGTGAAACCTAAATATTCAAACTGTTCCTGCAAACGAATGCTTCAACCTAGAAGAACAAAACTTGGGCATCCAAGTGGGAATGGTGTACTGATCATTACTTGAATGTATCATGAAGATTGGATGAAAAAATTATATGTTGAGATTTCAGGAGACTCTAGTTTTTTGAAAGTTTGGCAACCCCTTTCAATATAAGTGTTATTCGCCAGTCCCTGCATTAGGCTACATCAAGAGGAAACAAACCTTAGAGATAGAACGTAGAACTACAGTATTTTGTCAAGTTTCAAGAAGCTAGCACAAACCGTGTTTGATTTAGAGTTCTAGCTGCATCTGTCAATATAGGAGAAAACAGAGTAAAACCTAGAAATTCAAACTGTTACTGCAAACGAATGCATCAACCTAGGAGAACGAAATTTGGGCATCCAAGTTTGATTGGTGTACTGCTCATTACTTGAAAGTATCATTAAGGTCGGAAAAAAATATGTGTTGAGATTTCAGGAGACACTAGTTTTTTGGCAGCCTAACAATGCCTTTCATTGAAAGTGTTATTCGCCAGTCTATGCTGAAGGCTACATCAAGAGGAAACAAACCTTAGGGATAGAATGTAGAACTACTTTATTGTGTCAAGATTCAAGAAGCTAGCCCAAACCGTGTATGATTTAGAGTTTGAAATACATTTGTCAATATAGAAGAAAACAGTGAAACCTAAAATTTAAAACTGTTACTGCAAACGAAGGCTTCAACGTAGGAGAAGGAAACTTGAGCATCCAAGTGGGATTGGTGTACTGATCATTACTTGAAAGTATCATGAAGATTGGATGCAAAAATATATGTTGAGATTTCAGAAGACTCTAGTTTTTGGAAGTTTGGCAACCCCTTTCATTAAAAGTGTTATTCGCCAGTAACTGCATTAGGCTACATCAAGAGGAAACAAACCTTAGAGATAGAACGTAGAACTACAGTATTTTGTCAAGTTTCAAGAAGCTAGCACAAACCGTGTTTGATTTAGAGTTCGAACTGCATCTGTCAATATAGGACAAAACAGATTGAAACCTAAAAATTCAAACTGTTCCTGCAAACGAATGCTTCAACCTAGGAGAACGAAAGTTGGGCATCCAAGTTTGATTGGTGCACTGCTCATTACTTGAAAGTATCATGAAGGTCGGAAGAAAAAATATATGATGAGATTTCAGGAGACTGTAGTTTTTTGGCAGCCTAACAACGCCTTATATTGAATGTGTTATTCGCCAGTCTCTGCTTAAGGCTACATGAAGAGGAAACAAACCTTAGGGATAGAACGTAGAACTACTTTATTGTGTCATGTTTCAAGTAGCTAGCACAAACCGTGTTTGATTTAAAGTTCTAACTGCATCTGTCAATATAGGAGAAAACAGAGTGAAACCTAAAAATTCAAACTGTTCCTGCAAACGAATGCTTCAACCTAGAAGAACAAAACTTGGGCATCCAAGTGGGAATGGTGTACTGATCATTACTTGAATGTATCATGAAGATTGGATGAAAAAATATATGTTGAGATTTCAGGAGACTCTAGTTTTTTGAAAGTTTGGCAACCCCTTTCAATATAAGTGTTATTCGCCAGTCCCTGCATTAGGCTACATCAAGAGGAAACAAACCTTAGAGATAGAACGTAGAACTACTTTATTGTGTCAAGTTTCAAGAAGCTAGCACAAACCGTGTTTGATTTAGAGTTCTAGCTGCATCTGTCAATATAGGAGAAAACAGAGTAAAACCTAGAAATTCAAACTGTTACTGCAAACGAATGCATCAACCTAGGAGAACGAAATTTGGGCATCCAAGTTTGATTGGTGTACTGCTCATTACTTGAAAGTGTCATTAAGGTCGGAAAAAAATATGTGTTGAGATTTCAGGAGACTCTAGTTTTTTGGCAGCCTAACAACGCCTTTCATTGAAAGTGTTATTCGCCAGTCTATGCTGAAGGCTACATCAAGAGGAAACAAACCTTAGGGATAGAATGTAGAACTACTTTATTGTGTCAAGTTTCAAGAAGCTAGCCCAAACCGTGTATGATTTAGAGTTTGAAATACATTTGTCAATATAGAAGAAAACAGTGAAACCTAAAATTTAAAACTGTTACTGCAAACGAATGCTTCAACGTAGGAGAAGGAAACTTGAGCATCCAAGTGGGATTGGTGTACTGATCATTACTTGAAAGTATCATGAAGATTGGATGCAAAAATATATGTTGAGATTTCAGAAGACTCAAGTTTTTGGAAGTTTGGCAACCCCTTTCATTAAAAGTGTTATTCGCCAGTAACTGCATTAGGCTACATCAAGAGGAAACAAACCTTAGAGATAGAACGTAGAACTACAGTATTTTTTTCAAGTTTCAAGAAGCTAGCACAAACCGTGTTTGATTTAGAGTTCGAACTGCATCTGTCAATATAGGACAAAACAGATTGAAACCTAAAAATTCAAACTGTTCCTGCAAACGAATGCTTCAACCTAGGAGAACGAAACTTGGGCATCCAAGTTTGATTGGTGCACTGCTCATTACTTGAAAGTATCATGAAGGTCGGAAGAAAAAATATATGATGAGATTTCAGGAGACTGTAGTTTTTTGGCAGCCTAACAACGCCTTTCATTGAATGTTTTATTCGCCAGTCTCTGCTTAAGGCTACATCAAGAGAAAACAAACCTTAGGGATAGAACGTAGAACTACTTTATTGTGTCATGTTTCAAGTAGCTAGCACAAACCGTGTTTGATTTAAAGTTCTAACTGCATCTGTCAATATAGGAGAAAGCAGAGTGAAACCTAAAAATTCAAACTATTCCTTCAAACGAATGCTTCAACATAGAAGAACAAAACTTGGGCATCCAAGTGGGAATGGTGTACTGATCATTACTTGAATGTATTATGAAGATTGGATGAAAAAATATATGTTGAGATTTCAGGAGACTCTAGTTTTTTGAAAGTTTGGCAACCCCTTTCAATATAAGTGTTATTCACCAGTCCCTGCATTAGGCTACATCAAGAGGAAACAAACCTTAGAGATAGAACGTAGAACTACTTTATTGTGTCAAGTTTCAAGAAGCTGGCAAAAACCGTGTTTGATTTAGAGTTCTAGCTGCATCTGTCAATATAGGAGAAAACAGAGTGAAACCTAGAAATTCAAACTGTTACTGCAAACGAATGCATCAACCTAGGAGAACGAAACTTGGGCATCCAAGTTTGATTGGTGTACTGCTCATTACTTGAAAGTATCATTAAGGTCGGAAAAAAATATGTGTTGAGATTTCAGGAGACTCTAGTTTTTTGGCAGCCTAACAACGCCTTTCATTGAAAGTGTTATTCGCCAGTCTGTGCTGAAGGCTACATCAAGAGGAAACAAACCTTAGGGATAGAATGTAGAACTACATTATTGTGTCAAGTTTCAAGAAGCTAGCCCAAACCGTGTATGATTTAGAGTTTGAACTACATTTGTCAATATAGAAGAAAACAGTGAAACCTAAAAATTAATACTGTTACTGCAAACGAATGCTTCAACGTAGGAGAAGGAAACTTGAGCATCCAAGTGGGATTGGTGTACTGATCATTACTCGAAAGTATCATGAAGATTGGATGCAAAAATGTATGTTGAGATTACAGAAGACTCTAGTTTTTGGAAGTTTTTCAACCCCTTTCAATAAAAGTGTTATTCGCCAGTCCCTGCATTAGGCTACATCAAGAGGAAACAAACCTTAGAGATAGAACGTAGAACTACAGTATTTTGTCAAGTTTCAAGAAGCTAGCACAAACCGTGTTTGATTTAGAGTTCGAACTGCAACTGTCAATATAGGACAAAACAGAGTGAAACCTAAAAATTCAAACTGTTCCTGCAAACGAATGCTTCAACCTAGGAGAACGAAACTTGGGCATCCAAGTTTGATTGGTGCACTGCTCATTACTTGAAAGTATCATGAAGGTCGGAAGAAAAAATATATGATGAGATTTCAGGAGACTGTAGTTTTTTGGCAGCCTAACAACGCCTTTCATTGAATGTGTTATTCGCCAGTCTCTGCTTAAGGCTACATCAAGAGGAAACAAACCTTAGGTATAGAACGTAGAACTACTTTATTGTGTCATGTTTCAAGTAGCTAGCACAAACCGTGTTTGATTTAAAGTTCTAACTGCATCTGTCAATATAGGAGAAAACAGAGTGAAACCTAAAAATTCAAACTGTTCCTGCAAACGAATGCTTCAACCTAGAAGAACAAAACTTGGGCATCCAAGTGGGAATGGTGTACTGATCATTACTTGAATGTATCATGAAGATTGGATGAAAAAATATATGTTGAGATTTCAGGAGACTCTAGTTTTTTGAAAGTTTGGCAACCCCTTTCAATATAAGTGTTATTCGCCAGTCCCTGCATTAGGCTACATCAAGAGGAAACAAACCTTAGAGATAGAACGTAGAACTACTTTATTGTGTCAAGTTTCAAGAAGCTAGCACAAACCGTGTTTGATTTAGAGTTCTAGCTGCATCTGTCAATATAGGAGAAAACAGAGTAAAACCTAGAAATTCAAACTGTTACTGCAAACGAATGCATCAACCTAGGAGAACGAAATTTGGGCATCCAAGTTTGATTGGTGTACTGCTCATTACTTGAAAGTATCATTAAGGTCGGAAAAAAATATGTGTTGAGATTTCAGGAGACTCTAGTTTTTTGGCAGCCTAACAACGCCTTTCATTGAAAGTGTTATTCGCCAGTCTATGCTGAAGGCTACATCAAGAGGAAACAAACCTTAGGGATAGAATGTAGAACTACTTTATTGTGTCAAGTTTCAAGAAGCTAGCCCAAACCGTGTATGATTTAGAGTTTGAAATACATTTGTCAATATAGAAGAAAACAGTGAAACCTAAAATTTAAAACTGTTACTGCAAACGAATGCTTCAACGTAGGAGAAGGAAACTTGAGCATCCAAATGGGATTGGTGTACTGATCATTACTTGAAAGTATCATGAAGATTGGATGCAAAAATATATGTTGAGATTTCAGAAGACTCTAGTTTTTGGAAGTTTGGCAACCCCTTTCATTAAAAGTGTTATTCGCCAGTAACTGCATTAGGCTACATCAAGAGGAAACAAACCTTAGAGATAGAACGTAGAACTACAGTATTTTGTCAAGTTTCAAGAAGCTAGCACAAACCGTGTTTGATTTAGAGTTCGAACTGCATCTCTCAATATAGGACAAAACAGATTGAAACCTAAAAATTCAAACTGTTCCTGCAAACGAATGCTTCAACCTAGGAGAACGAAACTTGGGCATCCAAGTTTGATTGGTGCACTGCTCATTACTTGAAAGTATCATGAAGGTCGGAAGAAAAAATATATGATGAGATTTCAGGAGACTGTAGTTTTTTGGCAGCCTAAAAATGCCTTTCATTGAATGTGTTATTCGCCAGTCTCTGCTTAAGGCTACATCAAGAGGAAACAAACCTTAGGGATAGAACGTAGAACTACTTTATTGTGTCATGTTTCAAGTAGCTAGCACAAACCGTGTTTGATTTAAAGTTCTAACTGCATCTGTCAATATAGGAGAAAGCAGAGTGAAACCTAAAAATTCAAACTGTTCCTGCAAACGAATGCTTCAACCTAGAAGAACAAAACTTGGGCATCCAAGTGGGAATGGTGTACTGATCATTACTTGAATGTATTATGAAGATTGGATGAAAAAATATATGTTGAGATTTCAGGAGACTCTAGTTTTTTGAAAGTTTGGCAACCCCTTTCGATATAAGTGTTATTCGCCAGTCCCTGCATTAGGCTACATCAAGAGGAAACAAACCTTAGAGATAGAACGTAGAACTACTTTATTGTGTCAAGTTTCAACAAGCTAGCACAAACCGTGTTTGATTTAGAGTTCTAGCTGCATCTGTCAATATAGGAGAAAACAGAGTGAAACCTAGAAATTCAAACTGTTACTGCAAACGAATGCATCAACCTAGGAGAACGAAACTTGGGCATCCAAGTTTGATTGGTGTACTGCTCATTACTTGAAAGTATCATTAAGGTCCGAAAAAAATATGTGTTGAGATTTCAGGAGACTCTAGTTTTTTGGCAGCCTAACAACGCCTTTCATTGAAAGTGTTATTCGCCAGTCTATGCTGAAGGCTACATCAAGAGGAAACAAACCTTAGGGATAGAATGTAGAACTACTTTATTGTGTCAAGTTTCAAGAAGCTAGCCCAAACCGTGTATGATTTAGAGTTTGAAATACATTTGTCAATATAGAAGAAAACAGTGAAACCTAAAATTTAAAACTGTTACTGCAAACGAATGCTTCAACGTAGGAGAAGGAAACTTGAGCATCCAAATGGGATTGGTGTACTGATCATTACTTGAAAGTATCATGAAGATTGGATGCAAAAATATATGTTGAGATTTCAGAAGACTCTAGTTTTTGGAAGTTTGGCAACCCCTTTCATTAAAAGTGTTATTCGCCAGTAACTGCATTAGGCTACATCAAGAGGAAACAAACCTTAGAGATAGAACGTAGAACTACAGTATTTTGTCAAGTTTCAAGAAGCTAGCACAAACCGTGTTTGATTTAGAGTTCGAACTGCATCTCTCAATATAGGACAAAACAGATTGAAACCTAAAAATTCAAACTGTTCCTGCAAACGAATGCTTCAACCTAGGAGAACGAAACTTGGGCATCCAAGTTTGATTGGTGCACTGCTCATTACTTGAAAGTATCATGAAGGTCGGAAGAAAAAATATATGATGAGATTTCAGGAGACTGTAGTTTTTTGGCAGCCTAACAATGCCTTTCATTGAATGTGTTATTCGCCAGTCTCTGCTTAAGGCTACATCAAGAGGAAACAAACCTGAGGGATAGAACGTAGAACTACTTTATTGTGTCATGTTTCAAGTAGCTAGCACAAACCGTGTTTGATTTAAGTTCGAACTGCATCTGTCAATATAGGAGAAAACAGAGTGAAACCTAAAAATTCAAACTGTTCCTGCAAACGAATGCTTCAACCTAGAAGAACAAAACTTGGGCATCCAAGTGGGAATGGTGTACTGATCATTACTTGAATGTATCATGAAGATTGGATGAAAAAATATATGTTGAGATTTCAGGAGACTCTAGTTTTTTGAAAGTTTGGCAACCCCTTTCAATATAAGTGTTGTTCGCCAGTCCCTGCATTAGGCTACATCAAGAGGAAACAAACCTTAGAGATAGAACGTAGAACTACTTTATTGTGTCAAGTTTCAAGAAGCTAGCACAAACCGTGTTTGATTTAGAGTTCTAGCTGCATCTGTCAATATAGGAGAAAAGAGAGTGAAACCTAGAAATTCAAACTGTTACTGCAAACGAATGCATCAACCTAGGATAACGAAACTTGGGCATCCAAGTTTGATTGGTGTACTGCTCATTACTTCAAAGTATCATTAAGGTCGGAAAAAAATATGTGTTGAGATTTCAGGAGACTCTAATTTTTGGCAGCCTAACAACGCCTTTCATTGAAAGTGTTATTCGCCAGTCTGTGCTGAAGGCTACATCAAGAGGAAACAAACCTTAGGGATAGAATGTAGAACTACTTTATTGTGTCAAGTTTCAAGAAGCTAGCCCAAACCGTGTATGATTTAGAGTTTGAACTACATTTGTCAATATAGAAGAAAACAGTGAAACCTAAAAATTAAATCTGTTACTGCAAACGAATGCTTCAACGTAGGAGAAGGAAACTTGAGCATCCAAGTGGGATTGGTGTACTGATCATTACTCGAAAGTATCATGAAGATTGGATGCAAAAATATATGTAGAGATTACAGAAGACTCTAGTTTTTGGAAGTTTTTCAACCCCTTTCAATAAAAGTGTTATTCGCCAGTCCCTGCATTAGGCTACATCAAGGGGAAACAAACCTTAGAGATAGAACGTAGAACTACAGTATTTTGTCAAGTTTCAAGAAGCTAGCACAAACCGTGTTTGATTTAGAGTTCGAACTGCATCTGTCAATATAGGACAAAACAGAGTGAAACCTAATAATTCAAACTGTTCCTGCAAACGAATGCTTCAACCTAGGAGAACGAAACTTAGGCATCCAAGTTTGATTGGTGCACTGCTCATTACTTGAAAGTATCATGAAGTTCGGAAGAAAAAATATATCATCCGATTTCAGGAGACTGTAGTTTTTTGGCAGCCTAACAACGCCTTTCATTGAATGTGTTATTCGCCAGTCTCTGCTTAAGGCTACATCAAGAGGAAACAAACCTTAGGGATAGAACGTAGAAATACTTTATTGTGTCATGTTTCAATAGCTAGCACAAACCGTGTTTGATTTAAAGTTCTAACTGCATCTGTCAATATAGGAGAAAACAGAGTGAAACCTAAAAATTCAAACTGTTCCAGCAAACAAATGCTTCAAACTAGAAGAACAAAACATGGGCATCCAAGTGGGAATGGTGTACTGATCATTACTTGAATGTATCATGAAGATTGGATGAAAAAATATATGTTGAGATTTCAGGAGACTCTAGTTTTTTGAAAGTTTGGCAACCCCTTTCAAAATAAGTGTTATTCGCCAGTCCCTGCATTAGGCTACATCAAGAGGAAACAAACCTTAGAGATAGAACGTAGAACTACTTTATTGTGTCAAGTTTCAAGAAGCTAGCACAAACCGTGTTTGATTTAGAGTCTAGCTGCATCTGTCAATATAGGAGAAAACAGAGTGAAACCTAGAAATTCAAACAGTTACTGCAAACGAATGCATCAACCTAGGAGAACGAAACTTGGGCATCCAAGTTTGATTGGTGTACTGCTCATTACTTGAAAGTATCATTAAGGTCGGAAAAAAATATGTGTTGAGATTTCAGGAGACTCTAGTTTTTTAGCAGCCTAACAACGCCTTTCATTTAAAGTGTTATTCGCCAGTCTGTGCTGAAGGCTACATCAAGAGGAAACAAACCTTAGGGATAGAATGTAGAACTACTTTATTGTGTCAAGTTTCAAGAAGCTAGCCCAAACCGTGTATGATTTAAAGTTTGAACAACATTTGTCAATATATTAGAATGCAGAATGAAACCTAAAAATTCAAACTGTTAGTGCAAACGAATGCTTCAACGTAGGAGAATGAAAATTGAGCATCCAAGTGGGATGGGTGTACTGATCATTACTCGAAAGTATCATGAAGATTGGATAAAAAAATATATGTTGAGATTTCAGAAGACTCTAGTTTTTGGAAGTTTGGCAACCCCTTTCAATAAAAGTGTTATTCGCCAGTCCCTGCATTAGGCTACATCAAGATTAAACAAACCTTAGAGATAGAACGTAGAGCTACAGTATTTTGTCAAGTTTCAAGAAGCTAGCACAAACCGTGTTTGATTTAGAGTTCGAACTGCATCTGTCAATATAGGACAAAACAGAGTGAAACCTAAAAATTCAAACTGTTCCTGCAAACGAATGCTTCAACCTAGGAGAACGAAACTTGGGCATCCAAGTTTGATTGGTGCACTGCTCATGACTTGAAAGTATCATGAAGGTCGGAAGAAAAATATATGATGAGATTTCAGGAGAATGTAGTTTTCTGGCAGCCTAACAAAGCCTTTCATTGAATCTGTTATTCGCCAGTCTCTGCTTAAGGCTACATCAAGAGGAAACAAACCTTAGGGATAGAACGTAGAACTACTTTATTGTGTCATGTTTCAAGTAGCTAGCACAAACCGTGTTTGATTTAAAGTTCTAACTGCATCTGTCAATATAGGAGAAAACAGAGTGAAACCTAAAAATTCAAACTGTTCCTGCAAACGAATGCTTCAACCTAGAAGAACAAAACTTGGGCATCCAAGTGGGAATGGTGTACTGATCATTTCTTGAATGTATCATGAAGATTGGATGAAAAAATATATGTTGAGATTTCAGGAGACTCTAGTTTTTTGAAAGTTTGGCAACCCCTTTCAATATAAGTGTTATTCGCCACTCCCTGCATTAGGCTACATCAAGAGGAAACAAACCTTAGAGATAGAACGTAGAACTACTTTATTGTGTCAAGTTTCAAGAAGCTAGCACAAACCGTGTTTGATTTAGAGTTCTAGCTGCATCTGTCAATATAGGAGAAAACAGAGTGAAACCTAGAAATTCAAACTGTTACTGCAAACGAATGCATCAACCTAGGAGAACGAAACTTGGGTATCCAAGATTGATTGGTGTACTGCTCATTACTTGAAAGTATCATTAAGGTCGGAAAAAAATATGTGTTGAGATTTCAGGAGACTCTAGTTTTTTGGCAGCCTAACAACGCCTTTCATTGAAAGTGTTATTCGCCAGTCTGTGCTGAAGGCTACATCAAGAGGAAACAAACCTTAGGGATAGAATGTAGAACTACTTTATTGTGTCAAGTTTCAAGAAGCTAGCCCAAACCGTGTATGATTTAGAGTTTGAAATACATTTGTCAATATAGAAGAAAACAGTGAAACCTAAAATTTAAAACTGTTACTGCAAACGAATGCTTCAACGTAGGAGAATGAAACTTGAGCATCCAAGTGGGATTGGTGTACTGATCATTACTCGAAAGTATCATGAAGATTGGATAAAAAAATATATGTTCAGATTTCAGAAGACTCTAGTTTTGGGAAGTTTGGCAACCCCTTTCAATAAAAGTGTTATTCCCCAGTCCCTGCATTAGGCTACATCAAGAGGAAACAAACCTTAGAGATACAACGTAGAACTACAGTATTTTGTCAAGTTCCAAGAAGCTAGCACAAACCGTGTTTGATTTAGAGTTCGAACTGCATCTGTCAATATAGGACAAAACAGAGTGAAAACTAAAAATTCAAACTGTTCCTGCAAACGAATGCTTCAACCTAGGAGAATGAAACTTGGGCATCCAAGTTTGATTGGTGCACTGCTCATTACTTGAAAGTATCATGAAGGTCGGAAGAAAAAATATATGATGAGATTTCAGGAGACTGTAGTTTTTGGGCAGCCTAACAACGCCTTTCATTGAATGTGTTATTCGCCAGTCTCTGCTTAAGGCTACATCAAGAGGAAACAAACCTTAGGGATAGAACGTAGAACTACTTTATTGTGTCATGTTTCAAGTAGCTAGCACAAACCGTGTTTGATTTAAGTTCGAACTGCATCTGTCAATATAGGAGAAAACAGAGTGAAACCTAACAATTCAAACTGTTCCTGCAAACGAATGCTTCAACCTAGAAGAACAAAACTTGGGCATCCAAGTGGGAATGGTGTACTGATCATTACTTGAATGTATCATGAAGATTGGATGAAAAAATATATGTTGAGATTTCAGGAGACTCTAGTTTTTTGAAAGTTTGGCAACCCCTTTCAATATAAGTGTTATTCGCCAGTCCCTGCATTAGGCTACATCAAGAGGAAACAAACCTTAGAGATAGAACGTAGAACTACTTTATTGTGTCAAGTTTCAAGAAGCTAGCACAAACCGTGTTTGATTTAGAGTTCTAGCTGCATCTGTCAATATAGGAGAAAAGAGAGTGAAACCTAGAAATTCAAACTGTTACTGCAAACGAATGCATCAACCTAGGATAACGAAACTTGGGCATCCAAGTTTGATTGGTGTACTGCTCATTACTTCAAAGTATCATTAAGGTCGGAAAAAAATATGTGTTGAGATTTCAGGAGACTCTAATTTTTGGCAGCCTAACAACGCCTTTCATTGAAAGTGTTATTCGCCAGTCTGTGCTGAAGGCTACATCAAGAGGAAACAAACCTTAGGGATAGAATGTAGAACTACTTTATTGTGTCAAGTTTCAAGAAGCTAGCCCAAACCGTGTATGATTTAGAGTTTGAACTACATTTGTCAATATAGAAGAAAACAGTGAAACCTAAAAATTCAAACTGTTACTGCAAACGAATGCTTCAACGTAGGAGAATGAAACTTGAGCATCCAAGTGGGATTGGTGTACTGATCATTACTCGAAAGTATCATGAAGTTTGGATAAAAAAATATATGTTGAGATTTCAGAAGACTCTAGTTTTGGGAAGTTTGGCAACCCCTTTCAATAAAAGTGTTATTCGCCAGTAACTGCATTAGGCTACATCAAGAGGAAACAAACCTTAGAGATAGAACGTAGAACTACAGTATTTTGTCAAGTTTCAAGACGCTAGCCCAAACCGTGTTTGATTTAGAGTTCGAACTGCATCTGTCAATATAGGACAAAACAGAGTGAAACCTAAAAATTCAAACTGTTCCTGCAAACGAATGCTTCAACCTAGGAGAACGAAAGTTGGGCATCCAAGTTTGATTGGTACACTGCTCATTACTTGAAAGTATCATGAATGTCGGAAGAAAAAATATATGATGAGATTTCAGGAGACTGTAGTTTTTTGGCAGCCTAACAACGCCTTTCATTGAATGTGTTATTCGCCAGTCTCTGCTTAAGGCTACATCAAGAGGAAACAAACCTTAGGGATAGAACGTAGAACTACTTTATTGTGTCATGTTTCAAGTAGCTAGCACAAACCGTGTTTGATTTAAAGTTCTAACTGCATCTGTCAATATAGGAGAAAACACAGTGTAACCTAAAAATTCAAACTGTTCCTGCAATCGAATGCTTCAACCTAGAAGAACAAAACTTGGGCATCCAAGTGGGAATGGTGTACTGATCATTACTTGAATGTATCATGAAGATTGGATGAAAAAATGTATGTTGAGATTTCAGGAGACTCTAGTTTTTTGAAAGTTTGGCAACCCCTTTCAATATAAGTGTTATTCGCCAGTCCCTGCATTAGGCTACATCAAGAAGAAACAAACCTTAGAGATAGAACGTAGAACTACTTTATTGTGTCAAGTTTCAAGAAGCTATCACAAACCGTGTTTGATTTAGAGTTCTAGCTGCATCTGTCAATATAGGAGAAAACAGAGTGAAACCTAGAAATTCAAACTGTTACTGCAAACGAATGCATCAACCTAGGAGAATGAAACTTGGGCATCCAAGTTTGATTGGTGTACTGCTCATTACTTGAAAGTATCATTAAGGTCGGAAAAAAATATGTGTTGAGATTTCAGGAGACTCTAGTTTTTTGGCAGCCTAACAACGCCTTTCATTGAAAGTGTTATTCGCCAGTCTGTGCTGAAGGCTACATCAAGAGGAAACAAACCTTAGGGATAGAATGTAGAACTACTTTATTGTGTCAAGTTTCAAGAAGCTAGCCCAAACCGTGTATGATTTAGAGTTTGAACTACATTTGTCAATATAGGAGAAAGCAGAATGAAACGTAAAAATTCAAACTCTTACTGCAAACGAATGCTTCAACGTAGGAGAATGAAACTTGAGCATCCAAGTGGGATTGGTGTACTGATCATTACTTGAAAGTATCATGAAGATTGGATGCAAAAATATATGTTGAGATTTCAGAAGACTCTAGTTTTTGGAAGTTTGGCAACCCCTTTCAATAAAAGTGTTATTCGCCAGTAACTGCATTAGGCTACATCAAGAGGAAACAAACCTTAGAGATAGAACGTAGAACTACAGTATTTTGTCAAGTTTCAAGAAGCTAGCACAAACCGTGTTTGATTTAGAGTTCGAACTGCATCTGTCAATATAGGACAAAACAGAGTGAAACCTAAAAATTCAAACTGTTCCTGCAAACGAATGCTTCAAACCAGGGGAACGAAACTTGGGCATCCAAGCTTGATTGGTGCACTGCTCATTACTTGAAAGTATCATGAAGGTCGGAAGAAAAAATATATGATGAGATTTCAGGAGACTGTAGTTTTTTGGCAGCCTAACAACGCCTTTCATTGAATGTGTTATTCGCCAGTCTCTGCTTAAGGGTACATCAAGAGGAAACAAACCTTTGGGATAGAACGTAGAACTACTTTATTGTGTCATGTTTCAAGTAGCTAGCACAAACCGTGTTTGATTTAGAGTTTGAACTACATTTGTAAATATAGAAGAAAACAGTGAAACCTAAAAATTAAAACTGTTACTGCAAACGAATGCTTCAACGTAGGAGAAGGAAACTTGAGCATCCAAGTGGGATTGGTGTACTGATCATTACTCGAAAGTATCATGAAGATTGGATAAAAAAATATATGTTGAGATTTCAGAAGACTCTAGTTTTGGGAAGTTTGGCAACCCCTTTCAATAAAAGTGTTATTCGCCAGTAACTGCATTAGGCTACATCAAGAGGAAACAAACCTTAGAGATAGAACGTAGAACTACAGTATTTTGTCAAGTTTCAAGAAACTAGCACAAACCGTGTTTGATTTAGAGTTCGAACTGCATCTGTCAATATAGGACAAAACAGAGTGAAACCTAAAAATTCAAACTGTTCCTGCAAACGAATGCTTCAACCTAGGAGAACGAAACTTGGGCATCCAAGTTTGATTGGTGCACTGCTCATTACTTGAAAGTATCATGAAGGTCGGAAGAAAAAATATATGATGAGATTTCAGGAGACTGTAGTTTTTTGGCAGCCTAACAACGCCTTTCATTGAATGTGTTATTCGCCAGTCTCTGCTTAAGGGTACATCAAGAGGAAACAAACCTTAGGGATAGAACGTAGAACTACTTTATTGTGTCATGTTTCAAGTAGCTAGCACAAACCGTGTTTGATTTAAAGTTCCAACTGCATCTGTCAATATAGGAGAAAACAGAGTGAAACCTAAATATTCAAACTGTTCCTGCAAACGAATGCTTCAACCTAGAAGAACAAAACTTGGGCATCCAAGTGGGAATGGTGTACTGATCATTACTTGAATGTATCGTGAAGATTGGATGAAAAAATATATGTTTAGATTTCAGGAGACTCTAGTTTTGGGAAGTTTGGCAACCCCTTTCAATAAAAGTTTTATTCGCCAGTGCCTGCATTAGGCTACATCAAGAGGAAACAAACCTTAGAGATAGAACGTAGAACTACAGTATTTTGTCAAGTTTCAAGAAGCTAGCACAAAACGTGTTTGATTTAGAGTTCGAACTGCATCTGTCAATATAGGACAAAACAGAGTGAAACCTAGAAATTCAAACTGTTACTGCAAACGAATGCATCAACCTAGGAGAACGAAACTTGGGCATCCAAGTTTGCTTGGTGCACTGCTCATTACTTGAAAGTATCATTAAGGTCGGGAAAAAATATGTGTTGAGATTTCAGGAGACTCTAGTTTTTTGGCAGTTAACAACGCCTTTCATTGAAAGTGTTATTCGCCAGTCTGTGCTGAAGGCTACATCAAGAGGAAACAAACCTTAGGGATAGAATGTAGAACTACTTTATTGTGTCAAGTTTCAAGAAGCTAGCCCAAACCGTGTATGATTTAGAGTTTGAACTACATTTGTCAATATAGTAGAAAGCAGAATGAAACCTAAAAATTAAAACTGTTACTGCAAATGAATGCTTCAACGTAGGAGAAGGAAACTTGAGCATCCAAGTGGGATTGATGTACTGATCATTACTCGAAAGTATCATGAAGATTGGATAAAAAAAATATGTTGAGATTTCAGAAGACTCTAGTTTTGGGAAGTTTGGCAACCCCTTTCAATAAAAGTGTTATTCGCCAGTCCCTGCATTAGGCTACATCAAGAGGAAACAAACCTTAGAGATAGTACGTAGAACTACAGTATTTTGTCAAGTTTCAAGAAGCTAGCACAAACCGTGTTTGATTTAGAGTTCGATCTGCATCTGTCAATATAGGACAAAACAGAGTGAAACCTAAAAATTCAAACCGTTCCTGCAAACGAATGCTTCAACCTAGGAGAACGAAACTTGGGCATCCAAGTTTGATTGGTGCACTGCTCATTACTTGAAAGTATCATGAAGGTCGGAAGAAAAAATATATGATGAGATTTCAGGAGACTGTAGTTTTTTGGCAGCCTAACAACGCCTTTCATTGAATGTGTTATTCGCCAGTCTCTGCTTAAGGCTACATCAAGAGGAAACAAACCTTAGGGATAGAACGTAGAACTACTTTATTGTGTCATGTTTCAAGTAGCTAGCACAAACCGTGTTTGATTTAAAGTTCCAACTGCATCTGTCAATATAGGAGAAAACAGAGTGAAACCTAAAAATTCAAACTGTTCCTGCAAACGAATGCTTCAACCTAGAAGAACAAAACTTGGGCATCCAAGTGGGAATGGTGTACTGATCATTACTTGAATGTATCGTGAAGATTGGATGAAAAAATATATGTTGAGATTTCAGGAGACTCTAGTTTTTTGAAAGTTTGGCAACCCCTTTCAATATAAGTGTTATTCGCCAGTCCCTGCATTAGGCTACATCAAGAGGAAACAAACCTTAGAGATAGAACATAGAACTACTTTATTGTGTCAAGTTTCAAGAAGCTAGCACAAACCGTGTTTGATTTAGAGTTCTAGCTGCATCTGTCAATATAGGAGAAAACAGAGTGAAACCTAGAAATTCAAACTGTAACTGCAAACGAATGCATCAACCTAGGAGAACGAAACTTGGGCATCCAAGTTTGCTTGATGTACTGCTCATTACTTGAAAGTATCATTAAGGTCGGAAAAAAATATGTGTTGAGATTTCAGGAGACTCTAGTTTTTTGGCAGCCTAACAACACCTTTCATTGAAAGTGTTATTCGCCAGTCTGTGCTGAAGGCTACATCAAGAGGAAACAAACCTTAGGGATAGAATGTAGAACTACTTTATTGTGTCAAGTTTCAAGAAGCTAGCCCAAACCGTGTATGATTTAGAGTTTGAACTACATTTTTCAATATAGGAGAAAGCAGAATGAAACCTAAAAATTCAAACTGTTACTGCAAACGAATGCTTCAACGTAGGAGAATGAAACTTGAGCATCCAAGTGGGATTGGTGTACTGATCATTACTCGAAAGTATCATGAAGATTGGATAAAAAAATATATGTTGAGATTTCAGAAGACTCTAGTTTTGGGAAGTTTGGCAACCCCTTTCAATAAAAGTGTTATTCGCCAGTCCCTGCATTAGGCTACATCAAGAGGAAACAAACCTTAGAGATAGAACGTAGAACTACAGTATTTTGTCAAGTTTCAAGAAGCTAGCACAAACCGTGTTTGATTTAGAGTTCGAACTGTATCTGTCAATATAGGACAAAACAGAGTGAAACCTAAAAATTCAAACTGTTCCTGCAAACGAATGCTTCAACCTAGGAGAACGAAACTTGGGCATCCAAGTTTGATTGGTGCACTGCTCATTACTTGAAAGTATCATGAAGGTCGGAAGAAAATATATATGATGAGATTTCAGGAGACTGCAGTTTTTTGGCAGCCTAACAACGCCTTTCATTGAATGTGTTATTCGCCAGTCTCTGCTTAAGGCTACATCAAGAGGAAACAAACCTTAGGGATAGAACGGAGAACTACTTTATTGTGTCATGTTTCAAGTAGCTAGCACAAACCGTGTTTGATTGAAAGTTCTAACTGCATCTGTCAATATAGGAGAAAACAGAGTGAAACCTAAAAATTCAAACTGTTCCTGCAAACGAATGCTTCAACCTAGAAGAACAAAACTTGGGCATCCAAGTGGGAATGGTGTACTGATCATTACTTGAATGTATCATGAAGATTGGATGAAAAATGTATGTTGAGATTTCAGGAGACTCTAGTTTTTTGAAAGTTTGGCAACCCCTTTCAATATAAGTGTTATTCGCCAGTCCCTGCATTAGGCTACATCAAGAGGAAACAAACCTTAGAGATAGAACGTAGAACTACTTTATTGTGTCAAGTTTCAAGAAGCTAGCACAAACCGTGTTTGATTTAGAGTTCTAGCTGCATCTGTCAATATAGGAGAAAACAGAGTGAAACCTAGAAATTCAAACTGTTCCTGCAAACGAATGCATCAACCTAGGAGAACGAAACTTGGGCATCCAAGTTTGATTGGTGTACTGCTCATTACTTGAAAGTATCATTAAGGTCGGAAAAAAATATGTGTTGAGATTTCAGGAGACTCTAGTTTTTTGGCAGCCTAACAACGCCTTTCATTGAAAGTGTTATTCGCCAGTCTGTGCTGAAGGCTACATCAAGAGGAAACAAACCTTAGGGATAGAATGTAGAACTACTTTATTGTGTCAAGTTTCAAGAAGCTAGCCCAAACCGTGTATGATTTAGAGTTTGAACTACATTTGTCAATATAGAAGAAAACAGTGAAACCTAAAAATTAAAACTGTTACTGCAAACGAATGCTTCAACGTAGGAGAATGAAACTTGAGCATCCAAGTGGGATTGGTGTACTGATCATTACTCGAAAGTATCATGAAGATTGGATAAAAAAATATATGTTGAGATTTCAGAAGACTCTAGTTTTGGGAAGTTTGGCAACCCCTTTCAATAAAAGTGTTATTCGCCAGTCCCTGCATTAGGCTACATCAAGAGGAAACAAACCTTAGAGATAGAACGTAGAACTACAGTATTTTGTCAAGTTTCAAGAAGCTAGCACAAACCGTGTTTGATTTAGAGTTCGAACTGTATCTGTCAATATAGGACAAAACAGAGTGAAACCTAAAAATTCAAACTGTTCCTGCAAACGAATGCTTCAACCTAGGAGAACGAAACTTGGGCATCCAAGTTTGATTGGTGCACTGCTCATTACTTGAAAGTATCATGAAGGTCGGAAGAAAATATATATGATGAGATTTCAGGAGACTGTAGTTTTTTGGCAGCCTAACAACGCCTTTCATTGAATGTGTTATTCGCCAGTCTCTGCTTAAGGCTACATCAAGAGGAAACAAACCTTAGGGATAGAACGTAGAACTACTTTATTGTGTCATGTTTCAAGTAGCTAGCACAAACCGTGTTTGATTTAAAGTTCTAACTGCATCTGTCAATATAGGAGAAAACAGAGTGAAACCTAAAAATTCAAACTGTTCCTGCAAACGAATGCTTCAACCTAGAAGAACAAAACTTGGGCATCCAAGTGGGAATGGTGTACTGATCATTACTTGAATGTATCATGAAGATTGGATGAAAAATGTATGTTGAGATTTCAGGAGACTCTAGTTTTTTGAAAGTTTGGCAACCCCTTTCAATATAAGTGTCATTCGCCAGTCCCTGCATTAGGCTACATCAAGAGGAAACAAACCTTAGAGATAGAACGTAGAACTACTTTATTGTGTCAAGTTTCAAGAAGCTAGCACAAACCGTGTTTGATTTAGAGTTCTAGCTGCATCTGTCAATATAGGAGAAAACAGAGTGAAACCTAGAAATTCAAACTGTTACTGCAAACGAATGCATCAACCTAGGAGAACGAAACTTGGGCATCCAAGTTTGATTGGTGTACTGCTCATTACTTGAAAGTATCATTAAGGTCGGAAAAAAATATGTGTTGAGATTTCAGGAGACTCTAGTTATTTGGCAGCATATCAACGCCTTTCATTGAAAGTGTTATTCGCCAGTCTGTGCTGAAGGCTACATCAAGAGGAAACAAACCTTAGGGATAGAATGTAGAACTACTTTATTGTGTCAAGTTTCAAGAAGCTAGCCCAAACCGTGTATGATTTAGAGTTTGAACTACATTTGTCAATATAGAAGAAAACAGTGAAACCTAAAAATTAAAACTGTTACTGCAAACGAATGCTTCAACGTAGGAGAATGAAACTTGAGCATCCAAGTGGGATTGGTGTACTGATCATTACTCGAAAGTATCATGAAGATTGGATGCAAAAATATATGTTGAGATTTCAGAAGACTCTAGTTTTTGGAAGTTTGGCAACCCCTTTCAATAAAAGTGTTATTCGCCAGTAACTGCATTAGGCTACATCAACAGGAAACAAACCTTAGAGATAGAACGTAGAACTACAGTATTTTGTCAAGTTTCAAGAAGCTAGCACAAACCGTGTTTGATTTAGAGTTCGAACTGCATCTGTCAATATAGGACAAAACAGAGTGAAACCTAAAAATTCAAACTGTTCCTGCAAACGAATGCTTCAACCTAGGAGAACGAAACTTGGGCATCCAAGTTTGATTGGTGCACTGCTCATTACTTGAAAGTATCATGAAGGTCGGAAGAAAAAATATATGATGAGATTTCAGGAGACTGTAGTTTTTTGGCAGCCTAACAAAGCCTTTCATTGAATGTGTTATTCGCCAGTCTCTGCTTAAGGGTACATCGAGAGGAAACAAACCTTAGGGATAGAACGTAGAACTACTTTATTGTGTCATGTTTCAAGTAGCTAGCACAAACCGTGTTTGATTTAAAGTTCTAACTGCATCTGTCAATATAGGAGAAAACAGAGTGAAACCTAAAAATTCAAACTGTTCCTGCAAACGAATGCTTCAACCTAGAAGAACAAAACTTGGGCATCCAAGTGGGAATGGTGTACTGATCATTACTTGAATGTATCATGAAGATTGGATGAAAAAATATATGTTGAGATTTCAGGAGACTCTAGTTTTTTGAAAGTTTGGCAACCCCTTTCAATATAAGTGTTATTCGCCAGTCCCTGCATTAGGCTACATCAAGAGGAAACAAACCTTAGAGATAGAAAGTAGAACTACTTTATTGTGTCAAGTTTCAAGAAGCTAGCACAAACCGTGTTTGATTTAGAGTTCTAGCTGCATCTGTCAATATAGGAGAAAACAGAGTGAAACCTAGAAATTCAAACTGTTACTGCAAACGAATGCATCAACCTAGGAGAACGAAACTTGGGCATCCAAGTTTGATTGGTGTACTGCTCATTACTTGAAAGTATCATTAAGGTCGGAAAAAAATATGTGTTGAGATTTCAGGAGACTCTAGTTTTTTGGCAGCCTAACAACGCCTTTCATTGAAAGTGTTATTCGCCAGTCTGTGCTGAAGGCTACATCAAGAGGAAACAAACCTTAGGGATAGAATGTAGAACTACTTTATTGTGTCAAGTTTCAAGAAGCTAGCCCAAACCGTGTATGATTTAGAGTTTGAACTACATTTGTCAATATAGGAGAAAGCAGAATGAAACCTAAAAATTCAAACTGTTACTGCAAACGAATGCTTCAACGTAGGAGAAGGAAACTTGAGCATCCAAGTGGGATTGGTGTCCTGATCATTACTTGAAAGTATCATGAAGATTGGATAAAAAAAATATATGTTTAGATTTCAGAAGACTCTAGTTTTGGGAAGTTTGGCAACCCCTTTCAATAAAAGTTTTATTCGCCAGTGCCTGCATTAGGCTACATCAAGAGGAAACAAACCTTAGAGATAGAACGTAGAACTACAGTATTTTGTCAAGTTTCAAGAAGCTAGCACAAACCGTGTTTGATTTAGAGTTCGAACTGCATCTGTCAATATAGGACAAAATAGAGTCAAACCTAAAAATTCAAACTGTTCCTGCAAACGAATGCTTCAACCTAGGAGAACGAAACTTGGGCATCCAAGTTTGATTGGTGCACTGCTCATTACTTGAAAGTATCATTAAGGTCGGAAAAAAATATGTGTTGAGATTTCAGGAGACTCTAGTTTTTTGGCAGCCTAACAACGCCTTTCATTGAAAGTGTTATTCGCCAGTCTCTGCTGAAGGCTACATCAAGAGGAAACAAACCTTAGGGATAGAATGTAGAACTACTTTATTGTGTCAAGTTTCAAGAAGCTAGCCCAAACCGTGTATGATTTAGAGTTTGAACTACATTTGTCAATATAGAAGAAAACAGTGAAACCTAAAAATTAAAACTGTTACTGCAAACGAATGCTTCAACGTAGGAGAATGAAACTTGAGCATCCAAGTGGGATTGGTGTACTGATCATTACTCGAAAGTATCATGAAGATTGGATGCAAAAATATATGTTGATATTTCAGAAGACTCTAGTTTTTGGAAGTTTGGCAACCCCTTTCAATAAAAGTGTTATTCGCCAGTAACTGCATTAGGCTACATCAAGAGGAAACAAACCTTAGAGATAGAACGTAGAACTACAGTATTTTGTCAAGTTTCAAGAAGCTAGCACAAACCGTGTTTGATTTAGAGTTCGAACTGCATCTGTCAATATAGGACAAAACAGAGTGAAACCTAAAAATTCAAACTGTTCCTGCAAACGAATGCTTCAACCTAGGAGAACGAAACTTGGGCATCCAAGTTTGATTGGTGCACTGCTCATTACTTGAAAGTATCATGAAGGTCGGAAGAAAAAATATATGATGAGATTTCAGGAGACTGTAGTTTTTTGGCAGCCTAACAAAGCCTTTCATTGAATGTGTTATTCGCCAGTCTCTGCTTAAGGGTACATCAAGAGGAAACAAACCTTAGGGATAGAACGTAGAACTACTTTATTGTGTCATGTTTCAAGTAGCTAGCACAAACCGTGTTTGATTTAAAGTTCTAACTGCATCTGTCAATATAGGAGAAAACAGAGTGAAACCTAAATATTCAAACTGTTCCTGCAAACGAATGCTTCAACCTAGAAGAACAAAACTTGGGCATCCAAGTGGGAATGGTGTACTGATGATTACTTGAATGTATCGTGAAGATTGGATGAAAAAATATATGTTGAGATTTCAGGAGACTCTAGTTTTTTGAAAGTTTGGCAACCCCTTTCAATATAAGTGTTATTCGCCAGTCCCTGCATTAGGCTACATCAAGAGGAAACAAGCTTTAGAGATAGAACGTAAAACTACTTTATTGTGTCAAGTTTCAAGAAGCTAGCACAAACCGTGTTTGATTTAGAGTTCTAGCTGCCTCTGTCAATATAGGAGAAAACAGAGTGAAACCTAGAAATTCAAACTGTTACTGCAAACGAATGCATCAACCTAGGAGAACGAAATTTGGGCATCCAAGTTTGATTGGTGTACTGCTCATTACTTGAAAGTATCATTAAGGTCGGAAAAAAATATGTGTTGAGATTTCAGGAGACTCTAGTTTTTTGGCAGCCTAACAACGCCTTTCATTGAAAGTGTTATTCGCCAGTCTGTGCTGAAGGCTACATCAAAAGGAAACAAACCTTAAGGATAGAATGTAGAACTACTTTATTGTGTCAAGTTTCAAGAAGCTAGCCCAAACTGTGTATGATTTAGAGTTTGAACTACATTTGTCAATATAGAAGAAAACAGTGAAACCTAAAAATTAAAACTGTTACTGCAAACGAATGCTTCAACGTAGGAGAATGAAACTTGAGCATCCAAGTGGGATTGGTGTACTGATCATTACTCGAAAGTATCATGAAGATTGGATGCAAAAATATATGTTGAGATTTCAGAAGACTCTAGTTTTTGGAAGTTTGGCAACCCCTTTCAATAAAAGTGTTATTCGCCAGTAACTGCATTAGGCTACATCAAGAGGAAACAAACCTTAGAGATAGAACGTAGAACTACAGTATTTTGTCAAGTTTCAAGAAGCTAGCACAAACCGTGTTTGATTTAGAGTTCGAACTGCATCTGTCAATATAGGACAAAACAGAGTGAAACCTAAAAATTCAAACTGTTCCTGCAAACGAATGCTTCAACCTAGGAGAATGAAACTTGGGCATCCAAGTTTGATTGGTGCACTGCTCATTACTTGAAAGTATCATGAAGGTCGGAAGAAAAAATATATGATGAGATTTCAGGAGACTGTAGTTTTTTGGCAGCCTAACAACGCCTTTCATTGAATGTGTTATTCGCCAGTCTCTGCTTAAGGGTACATCAAGAGGAAACAAACCTTAGGGATAGAACGTAGAACTACTTTATTGTGTCATGTTTCAAGTAGCTAGCACAAACCGTGTTTGATTTAAAGTTCTAACTGCATCTGTCAATATAGGAGAAAACAGAGTGAAACCTAAATATTCAAACTGTTCCTGCAAACGAATGCTTCAACCTAGAAGAACAAATCTTGGGCATCCAAGTGGGAATGGTGTACTGATCATTACTTGAATGTATCATGAAGATTGGATGAAAAAATATATGTTGAGATTTCAGGAGACTCTAATTTTTTGAAAGTTTGGCAACCCCTTTCAATATAAGTGATATTCGCCAGTCCCTGCATTAGGCTACATCAAGAGGAAACAAACCTTAGAGATAGAACGTAGAACTACTTTATTGTGTCAAGTTTCAAGAAGCTAGCACAAACCGTGTTTGATTTAGAGTTCTAGCTGCATCTGTCAATATAGGAGAAAACAGAGTGAAACCTAGAAATTCAAACTGTTACTGCAAACGAATGCATCAACCTAGGAGAACGAAACTTGGGCATCCAAGTTTGATTGGTGTACTGCTCATTACTTGAAAGTATCATTAAGGTCGGAAAAAAATTTGTGTTGAGATTTCAGGAGACTCTAGTTTTTTGGCAGCCTAACAACGCCTTTCATTGAAAGTGTTATTCGCCAGTCTGTGCTGAAGGCTACATCAAGAGGAAACAAACCTTAGGGATAGAATGTAGAACTACTTTATTGTGTCAAGTTTCATGAAGCTAGCCGAAACCGTGTATGATTTAGAGTTTGAACTACATTTGTCAATATAGGAGAAAGCAGAATGAAACCTAAAAATTCAAACTGTTACTGCAAACGAATGCTTCAACGTAGGAGAATGAAACTTGAGCATCCAAGTGGGATTGGTGTACTGATCATTACTCGAAAGTATCATGAAGATTGGATAAAAAAATATATGTTTAGATTTCAGAAGACTCTAGTTTTGGGAAGTTTGGCAACCCCTTTCAATAAAAGTGTTATTCGCCAGTGCCTGCATTAGGCTACATCAAGAGGAAACAAACCTTAGAGACAGAACGTAGAACTACAGTATTTTGTCAAGTTTCAAGAAGCTAGCACAAACCGTGTTTGATTTAGAGTTCGAACTGCATCTGTCAATATAGGACAAAATAGAGTGAAACCTAAAAATTCAAACTGTTCCTGCAAACGAATGCTTCAACCTAGGAGAACGAAACTTGGGCATCCAAGTTTGATTGGTGCACTGCTCATTACTTGAAAGTATCATTAAGGTCGGAAAAAAATATGTGTTGAGATTTCAGGAGACTCTAGTTTTTTGGCAGCCTAACAACGCCTTTCATTGAAAGTGTTATTCGCCAGTCTGTGCTGAAGGCTACATCAAGAGGAAACAAACCTTAGGGATAGAATGTAGAACTACTTTATTGTGTCAAGTTTCAAGAAGCTAGCCCAAACCGTGTATGATTTAGGGTTTGAACTACATTTGTCAATATAGAAGAAAACAGTGAAACCTAAAAATTAAAACTGTTACTGCAAACGAATGCTACAACGTAGGAGAATCAAACTTGAGCATCCAAGTGGGATTGGTGTACTGATCATTACTCGAAACTATCATGAAGATTGGATAAAAAAATATATGTTGAGATTTCAGAAGACTCTAGTTTTTGGAAGTTTGGCAACCCCTTTCAATAAAAGTGTTATTCACCAGTAACTGCATTAGGCTACATCAAGAGGAAACAAACCTTAGAGATAGAACGTAGAACTACAGTATTTTGTCAAGTTTCAAGAAGCTAGCACAACCCGTGTTTGATTTAGATTTCGAACTGCATCTGTCAATATAGGACAAAACAGAGTGAAACCTAAAAATTCAAACTGTTCCTGCAAACGAATGCTTCAACCTAGGAGAACGAAACTTGGGCATCCAAGTTTGATTGGTGCACTGCTCATTACTTGAAAGTATCATAAAGGTCGGAAGAAAAAATATATGATGAGATTTCAGGAGACTGTAGTTTTTTGGCAGCCTAACAAAGCCTTTCATTGAATGTGTTATTCGCCAGTCTCTGCTTAAGGGTACATCAAGAGGAAACAAACCTTAGGGATAGAACGTAGAACTACTTTATTGTGTCATGTTTCAAGTAGCTAGCACAAACCGTGTTTGATTTAAAGTTCTAACTGCATCTGTCAATATAGGAGAAAACAGAGTGAAACCTAAATATTCAAACTGTTCCTGCAAACGAATGCTTCAACCTAGAAGAACAAAACTTGGGCATCCAAGTGGGAATGGTGTACTGATCATTACTTGAATGTATCATGAAGATTGGATGAAAAAATATATGTTGAGATTTCAGGAGACTCTAGTTTTTTGAAAGTTTGGCAACCCCTTTCAATATAAGTGTTATTCGAAAGTCCCTGCATTAGGCTACATCAAGAGGAAACAAACCTTAGAGATAGAAAGTAGAACTACTTTATTGTGTCAAGTTTCAAGAAGCTAGCACAAACCGTGTTTGATTTAGAGTTCTAGCTGCATCTGTCAATATAGGAGAAAACAGAGTGAAACCTAGAAATTCAAACTGTTACTGCAAACGAATGCATCAACCTAGGAGAACGAAACTTGGGCATCCAAGTTTGATTGGTGTACTGCTCATTACTTGAAAGTATCATTAAGGTCGGAAAAAAATATGTGTTGAGATTTCAGGAGACTCTAGTTTTTTGGCAGCCTAACAACGCCTTTCATTGAAAGTGTTATTCGCCAGTCTGTGCTGAAGGCTACATCAAGAGGAAACAAACCTTAGGGATAGAATGTAGAACTACTTTATTGTGTCAAGTTTCAAGAAGCTAGCCCAAACCGTGTATGATTTAGAGTTTGAACTACATTTGTCAATATAGGAGAAAGCAGAATGAAACCTAAAAATTCAAACTGTTACTGCAAACAAATGCTTCAACGTATTAGAAGGAAACTTGAGCATCCAAGTGGGATTGGTGTCCTGATCATTACTTGAAAGTATCATGAAGATTGGATAAAAAAATATATGTTTAGATTTCAGAAGACTCTAGTTTTGGGAAGTTTGGCAACCCCTTTCAATAAAAGTTTTATTCGCCAGTGCCTGCATTAGGCTACATCAAGAGGAAACAAACCTTAGAGACAGAACGTAGAACTACAGTATTTTTTCAAGTTTCAAGAAGCTAGCACAAACCGTGTTTGATTTAGAGTTCGAACTGCATCTGTCAATATAGGACAAAATAGAGTGAAACCTAAAAATTCAAACTGTTCCTGCAAACGAATGCTTCAACCTAGGAGAACGAAACTTGGGCATCCAAGTTTGATTGGTGCACTGCTCATTACTTGAAAGTATCATTAAGGTCGGAAAAAAATATGTGTTGAGATTTCAGGAGACTCTAGTTTTTTGGCAGCCTAACAACGCCTTTCATTGAAAGTGTTATTCGCCAGTCTCTGCTGAAGGCTACATCAAGAGGAAACAAACCTTAGGGATAGAATGTAGAACTACTTTATTGTGTCAAGTTTCAAGAAGCTAGCCCAAACCGTGTATGATTTAGAGTTTGAACTACATTTGTCAATATAGAAGAAAACAGTGAAACCTAAAAATTAAAACTGTTACTGCAAACGAATGCTACAACGTAGGAGAATGAAACTTGAGCATCCAAGTGGGATTGGTGTACTGATCATTACTCAAAACTATCATGAAGATTGGATAAAAAAATATATGTTGAGATTTCAGAAGACTCTAGTTTTTGGAAGTTTTGCAACCCCTTTCAATAAAAGTGTTATTCGCCAGTAACTGCATTAGGCTACATCAAGAGGAAACAAACCTTAGAGATAGAACGTAGAACTACAGTATTTTGTCAAGTTTCAAGAAGCTAGCACAACCCGTGTTTGATTTAGAGTTCGAACTGCATCTGTCAATATAGGACAAAACAGAGTGAAACCTAAAAATTCAAACTGTTCTTGCAAACGAATGCTTCAACCTAGGAGAACGAAACTTGGGCATCCAAGTTTGATTGGTGCACTGCTCATTACTTGAAAGTATCATGAAGGTCGGAAGAAAAAATATATGATGAGATTTCAGGAGACTGTAGTTTTTTGGCAGCCTAACAACGCCTTTCATTGAATGTGTTATTCGCCAGTCTCTGCTTAAGGCTACATCAAGAGGAAACAAACCTTAGGGATAGAACGTAGATCTACTTTATTGTGTCATGTTTCAAGTAGCTAGCACAAACCGTGTTTGATTTAAAGTTCTAACTGCATCTGTCAATATAGGAGAAAACAGAGTGAAACCTAAAAATTCAAACTGTTCCTGCAAACGAATGCTTCAACCTAGAAGAACAAAACTTGGGCATCCAAGTGGGAATGCTGTACTGATCATTACTTGAATGTATCATGAAGATTGGATGAAAAAATATATGTTGAGATTTCAGGAGACTCTAGTTTTTTGAAAGTTTGGCAACCCCTTTCAATATAAGTGTTATTCGCCAGTCCCTGCATTAGGCTACATCAAGAGGAAACAAGCTTTAGAGATAGAACGTAAAACTACTTTATTGTGTCAAGTTTCAAGAAGCTAGCACAAACCGTGTTTGATTTAGAGTTCTAGCTGCCTCTGTCAATATAGGAGAAAACAGAGTGAAACCTAGAAATTCAAACTGTTACTGCAAACGAATGCATCAACCTAGGAGAACGAAATTTGGGCATCCAAGTTTGATTGGTGTACTGCTCATTACTTGAAAGTATCATTAAGGTCGGAAAAAAATATGTGTTGAGATTTCAGGAGACTCTAGTTTTTTGGCAGCCTAACAACGCCTTTCATTGAAAGTGTTATTCGCCAGTCTGTGCTGAAGGCTACATCAAGAGGAATCAAACCTTAAGGATAGAATGTAGAACTACTTTATTGTGTCAAGTTTCAAGAAGCTAGCCCAAACCGTGTATGATTTAGAGTTTGAACTACATTTGTCAATATAGAAGAAAACAGTGAAACCTAAAAATTAAAACTGTTACTGCAAACGAATGCTTCAACGTAGGAGAATGAAACTTGAGCATCCAAGTGGGATTGGTGTACTGATCATTACTCGAAAGTATCATGAAGATTGGATGCAAAAATATATGTTGAGATTTCAGAAGACTCTAGTTTTTGGAAGTTTGGCAACCCCTTTCAATAAAAGTGTTATTCGCCAGTAACTGCATTAGGCTACATCAAGAGGAAACAAACCTTAGAGATAGAACGTAGAACTACAGTATTTTGTCAAGTTTCAAGAAGCTAGCACAAACCGTGTTTGATTTAGAGTTCGAACTGCATCTGTCAATATAGGACAAAACAGAGTGAAACCTAAAAATTCAAACTGTTCCTGCAAACGAATGCTTCAACCTAGGAGAACGAAACTTGGGCATCCAAGTTTGATTGGTGCACTGCTCATTACTTGAAAGTATCATGAAGGTCGGAAGAAAAAATATATGATGAGATTTCAGGAGACTGTAGTTTTTTGGCAGCCTAACAACGCCTTTCATTGAATGTGTTATTCGCCAGTCTCTGCTTAAGGGTACATCAAGAGGAAACAAACCTTAGGGATAGAACGTAGAACTACTTTATTGTGTCATGTTTCAAGTAGCTAGCACAAACCGTGTTTGATTTAAAGTTCTAACTGCATCTGTCAATATAGGAGAAAACAGAGTGAAACCTAAATATTCAAACTGTTCCTGCAAACGAATGCTTCAACCTAGAAGAACAAATCTTGGGCATCCAAGTGGGAATGGTGTACTGATCATTACTCGAAAGTATCATGAAGATTGGATAAAAAAATATATGTTTAGATTTCAGAAGACTCTAGTTTTGGGAAGTTTGGCAACACCTTTCAATAAAAGTGTTATTCGCCAGTAACTGCATTAGGCTACATCAAGAGGAAACAAACCTTAGAGACAGAACGTAGAACTACAGTATTTTGTCAAGTTTCAAGAAGCTAGCACAAACCGTGTTTGATTTATAGTTCGAACTGCATCTGTCAATATAGGACAAAATAGAGTGAAACCTAAAAATTCAAACTGTTCCTGCAAACGAATGCTTCAACCTAGGAGAACGAAACTTGGGCATCCAAGTTTGATTGGTGCACTGCTCATTACTTGAAAGTATCATTAAGGTCGGAAAAAAAAATGTGTTGAGATTTCAGGAGACTCTAATTTTTTGGCAGCCTAACAACGCCTTTCATTGAAAGTGTTATTCGCCAGTCTGTGCTGAAGGCTACATCAAGAGGAAACAAACCTTAGGGATAGAATGTAGAACTACTTTATTGTGTCAAGTTTCAAGAAGCTAGCCCAAACCCTGTATGATTTAGAGTTTGAACTACATTTGTCAATATAGAAGAAAACAGTGAAACCTAAAAATTAAAACTGTTACTGCAAACGAATGCTACAACGTAGGAGAATCAAACTTGAGCATCCAAGTGGGATTGGTGTACTGATCATTACTCGAAACTATCATGAAGATTGGATAAAAAAATATATGTTGAGATTTCAGAAGACTCTAGTTTTTGGAAGTTTGGCAACCCCTTTCAATAAAAGTGTTATTCACCAGTAACTGCATTAGGCTACATCAAGAGGAAACAAACCTTAGAGATAGAACGTAGAACTACACTATTTTGTCAAGTTTCAAGAAGCTAGCACAAACCGTGTTTGATTTAGAGTTCGAACTGCATCTGTCAATATAGGACAAAACAGAGTGAAACCTAAAAATTCAAACTGTTCCTGCAAACGAATGCTTCAACCTAGGAGAACGAAACTTGGGCATCCAAGTTTGATTGGTGCACTGCTCATTACTTGAAAGTATCATGAAGGTCGGAAGAAAAAATATATGATGAGATTTCAGGAGACTAGAGTTTTTTGGCAGCCTAACAATGCCTTTCATTGAATGTGTTATTCGCCAGTCTCTGCTTAAGGCTACATCAAGAGGAAACAAACCTTAGGGATTGAACGTAGAACTACTTTATTGTGTCATGTTTCAAGTAGCTAGCACAAACCGTGTTTGATTTAAAGTTCTAACTGCATCTGTCAATATAGGAGAAAACAGAGTGAAACCTAAAAATTCAAACTGTTCCTGCAAACGAATGCTTCAACCTAGAAGAACAAAACTTGGGCATCCAAGTGGGAATGGTGTACTGATCATTACTTGAATGTATCATGAAGATTGGATGAAAAAATATATGTTGAGATTTCAGGAGACTCTAGTTTTTTGAAAGTTTGGCAACCCCTTTCAATATAAGTGTTATTCGCCAGTCCCTGCATTAGGCTACATCAAGAGGAAACAAACCTTAGAGATAGAACGTTGAACTACTTTATTGTGTCAAGTTTCAAGAAGCTAGCACAAACCGTGTTTGATTTAGAGTTCTAGCTGCATCTGTCAATATAGGAGAAAACAGAGTGAAACCTAGAAATTCAAACTGTTACTGCAAACGAATGCATCAACCTAGGAGAACGAAACTTGGGCATCCAAGTTTGAGTGGTGTACTGCTCATTACTTGAAAGTATCATTAAGGTCGGAAAAAAATATGTGTTGAGATTTCAGGAGACTCTAGTTTTTTGGCAGCCTAACAACGCCTTTCAATGAAAGTGTTATTCGCCAGTCTGTGCTGAAGGCTACATCAAGAGGAAACAAACCTTAGGGATAGAATGTAGAACTACTTTATTGTGTCAAGTTTCAAGAAGCTAGCAAAAACCGTGTATGATTTAGAGTTTGAACTACATTTGTCAATATAGAAGAAAACAGTGAAACCTAAAAATTAAAACTGTTACTGCAAACGAATGCTTCAACGTAGGAGAATGAAACTTGAGCATTTAAGTGGGATTGGTGTACTGATCATTACTTGAAAGTATCATGAAGTTTGGATAAAAAAATATATGTTGAGATTTCAGAAGACTCTAGTTTTGGGAAGTTTGGCAACCCCTTTCAATAAAAGTGTTATTCGCCAGTAACTGCATTAGGCAACATCAAGAGGAAACAAACCTTAGAGATAGAACGTAGAACTACAGTATTTTGTCAAGTTTAAAGAAGCTAGCACAAACCGTGTTTGATTTAGTGTTCGAACTGCATCTGTCAATATAGGACAAAACAGAGTGAAACCTAAAAATTCAAACTGTTCCTGCAAACGAATGCTTCAACCTAGGAGAACGAAACTTGGGCATCCAAGTTTGATTGGTGCACTGCTCATTACTTGAAAGTATTATGAAGGTCGGAAGAAAAAATATATGATGAGATTTCAGGAGACTGTAGTTTTTTGGCAGCCTAACAACGCCTTTCATTGAATGTGTTATTCGCCAGTCTCTACTTAAGGCTACATCAAGAGGAAACAAACCTTAGGGATAGAACGTAGAACTACTTTATTGTGTCATGTTTCAAGTAGCTAGCACAAACCGTGTTTCATTTAAAGTTCTAACTGCATCTGTCAATATAGGAGAAAACAGAGTGAAACCTAAAAATTCAAACTGTTCCTGCAAACGAATGCTTCAACCTAGAAGAACAAAACTTGGGCATCCAAGTGGGAATGGTGTACTGATCATTACTTGAATGTATCATGAAGATTGGATGAAAAAACGTATGTTGAGATTTCAGGAGACTCTAGTTTTTTGAAAGTTTGGCAACCCCTTTCAATATAAGTGTTATTCGCCAGTCCCTGCATTAGGCTACATCAAGAGGAAACAAACCTTAGAGATAGAACGTAGAACTACTTTATTGTGTCAAGTTTCAAGAAGCTAGCACAAACCGTGTTTGATTTAGAGTTCTAGCTGCATCTGTCAATATAGGAGAAAAAACAGTGAAACCTAGAAATTCAAACTGTTACTGCAAACGAATGCATCAACCTAGGATAACGAAACTTGGGCATCCAAGTTTGATTGGTGTACTGCTCATTACTTGAAAGTATCATTAAGGTTGGAAAAAAATATGTGTTGAGATTTCAGGAGACTCTAATTTTTTGGCAGCCTAACAACGCCTTTCATTGAAAGTGTTATTCGCCAGTCTGTGCTGAAGGCTACATCAAGAGGAAACAAACCTTAGGGATAGAATGTAGAACTACTTTATTGTGTCAAGTTTCAAGAAGCTAGCCCAAACCGTGTATGATTTAGAGTTTGAACTACATTTGTCAATATAGGAGAAAGCAGAATGAAACCTAAAAATTAAAACTGTTACTGCAAACGAATGCTTCAACGTAGGAGAATGAAAATTGAGCATCCAAGTGGGATTGGTGTACTGATCTTTACTCGAAAGTATCATGAAGATTGGATAAAAAAATATATGTTGAGATTTCAGAAGACTCTAGTTTTGGGAAGTTTGGCAACCCCTTTCAATAAAAGTGTTATTCGCCAGTCCCTGCATTAGGCTACATCAAGAGGAAACAAACCTTAGATATAGAACGTAGAACTACAGTATTTTGTCAAGTTTCAAGAAGCTAGCACAAACCGTGTTTGATTTAGAGTTCGAACTGCATCTGTCAATATAGGACAAAACAGAGTGAAACCTAAAAATTCAAACTGTTCCTGCAAACGAATGCTTCAACCTAGGAGAACGAAACTTGGGCATCCAAGTTTGATTGGTGCACTGCTCATTACTTGAAAGTATCATGAAGGTCGGAAGAAAAAATATATGATGAGATTTCAGGAGACTGTAGTTTTTTGGCAGCCTAACAACGCCTTTCATTGAATGTGTTATTCGCCAGTCTCTGCTTAAGGCTACATCAAGAGGAAACAAACCTTAGGTATAGAACGTAGAACTACTTTATTGTGTCATGTTTCAAGTAGCTAGCACAAACCGTGTTTTGATTTAAAGTTCTAACTGCATCTGTCAATATAGGAGAAAACAGAGTGAAACCTAAAATTCAAACTGTTCCTGCAAACGAATGCTTCAACCTAGAAGAACAAAACTTGGGCATCCAAGTGGGAATGGTGTACTGATCATTACTTGAATGTATCATGAAGATTGGATGAAAAAATATATGTTGAGATTTCAGGAGACTCTAGTTTTTTGAAAGTTTGGCAACCCCTTTCAATATAAGTGTTATTCGCCAGTCCCTGCATTAGGCTACATCAAGAGGAAACAAACCTTAGAGATAGAACGTTGAACTACTTTATTGTGTCAAGTTTCAAGAAGCTAGCACAAACCGTGTTTGATTTAGAGTTCTAGCTGCATCTGTCAATATAGGAGAAAACAGAGTGAAACCTAGAAATTCAAACTGTTACTGCAAACGAATGCATCAACCTAGGAGAACGAAACTTGGGCATCCAAGTTTGAGTGGTGTACTGCTCATTACTTGAAAGTATCATTAAGGTCGGAAAAAAATATGTGTTGAGATTTCAGGAGACTCTAGTTTTTGGCAGCCTAACAACGCCTTTCAATGAAAGTGTTATTCGCCAGTCTGTGCTGAAGGCTACATCAAGAGGAAACAAACCTTAGGGATAGAATGTAGAACTACTTTATTGTGTCAAGTTTCAAGAAGCTAGCAAAAACCGTGTATGATTTAGAGTTTGAACTACATTTGTCAATATAGAAGAAAACAGTGAAACCTAAAAATTAAAACTGTTACTGCAAACGAATGCTTCAACGTAGGAGAATGAAACTTGAGCATTTAAGTGGGATTGGTGTACTGATCATTACTTGAAAGTATCATGAAGTTTGGATAAAAAAATATATGTTGAGATTTCAGAAGACTCTAGTTTTGGGAAGTTTGGCAACCCCTTTCAATAAAAGTGTTATTCGCCAGTAACTGCATTAGGCAACATCAAGAGGAAACAAACCTTAGAGATAGAACGTAGAACTACAGTATTTTGTCAAGTTTAAAGAAGCTAGCACAAACCGTGTTTGATTTAGTGTTCGAACTGCATCTGTCAATATAGGACAAAACAGAGTGAAACCTAAAAATTCAAACTGTTCCTGCAAACGAATGCTTCAACCTAGGAGAACGAAACTTGGGCATCCAAGTTTGATTGGTGCACTGCTCATTACTTGAAAGTATTATGAAGGTCGGAAGAAAAAATATATGATGAGATTTCAGGAGACTGTAGTTTTTTGGCAGCCTAACAACGCCTTTCATTGAATGTGTTATTCGCCAGTCTCTACTTAAGGCTACATCAAGAGGAAACAAACCTTAGGGATAGAACGTAGAACTACTTTATTGTGTCATGTTTCAAGTAGCTAGCACAAACCGTGTTTCATTTAAAAGTTCTAACTGCATCTGTCAATATAGGAGAAAACAGAGTGAAACCTAAAAATTCAAACTGTTCCTGCAAACGAATGCTTCAACCTAGAAGAACAAAACTTGGGCATCCAAGTGGGAATGGTGTACTGATCATTACTTGAATGTATCATGAAGATTGGATGAAAAAAAGTATGTTGAGATTTCAGGAGACTCTAGTTTTTGAAAGTTTGGCAACCCCTTTCAATATAAGTGTTATTCGCCAGTCCCTGCATTAGGCTACATCAAGAGGAAACAAACCTTAGAGATAGAACGTAGAACTACTTTATTGTGTCAAGTTTCAAGAAGCTAGCACAAACCGTGTTTGATTTAGAGTTCTAGCTGCATCTGTCAATATAGGAGAAAAAACAGTGAAACCTAGAAATTCAAACTGTTACTGCAAACGAATGCATCAACCTAGGAGAACGAAACTTGGGCATCCAAGTTTGATTGGTGTACTGCTCATTACTTGAAAGTATCATTAAGGTTGGAAAAAAATATGTGTTGAGATTTCAGGAGACTCTAATTTTTTGGCAGCCTAACAACGCCTTTCATTGAAAGTGTTATTCGCCAGTCTGTGCTGAAGGCTACATCAAGAGGAAACAAACCTTAGGGATAGAATGTAGAACTACTTTATTGTGTCAAGTTTCAAGAAGCTAGCCCAAACCGTGTATGATTTAGAGTTTGAACTACATTTGTCAATATAGGAGAAAGCAGAATGAAACCTAAAAATTAAAACTGTTACTGCAAACGAATGCTTCAACGTAGGAGAATGAAACTTGAGCATCCAAGTGGGATTGGTGTACTGATCATTACTCGAAAGTATCATGAAGATTGGATGTAAAAATATATGTTGAGATTTCAGAAGACTCTAGTTTTTGGAAGTTTGGCAACCCCTTTCAATAGAAGTGTTATTCGCCAGTAACTGCATTAGGCTACATCAAGAGGAAACAAACCTTAGAGATAGAACGTAGAACTACAGTATTTTGTCAAGTTTCAAGAAGCTAGCACAAACCGTGTTTGATTTAGAGTTCGAACTGCATCTGTCAATATAGGACAAAACAGAGTGATACCTAGAAATTCAAACTGTTACTGCAAACGAATGCATCAACCTAGGAGAACGAAACTTGGGCATCCAAGTTTGATTGGTGTACTGCTCATTACTTGAAAGTATCATTGAGGTCGGAAAAAAATATGTGTTGAGATTTCAGGAGACTCTAGTTTTTTGGCAGCCTAACAACGCCTTTCATTGAAAGTGTTATTCGCCAGTCTGTGCTGAAGGCTACATCAAGAGGAAACAAACCTTAGGGATAGAATGTAGAACTACTTTATTGTGTCAAGTTTCAAGAAGCTAGCCCAAACCGTGTATGATTTAGAGTTTGAACTACATTTGTCATTATAGGAGAAAGCAGAATGAAACCTAAAAATTCAAACTGTTACTGCAAACGAATGCTTCAACGTAGGAGAAGGAAACTTGAGCATCCAAGTGGGATTGGTGTACTGATCATTACTCGAAAGTATCATGAAGATTGGATAAAAAAATATATGTTGAGATTTCAGAAGACTCTAGTTTTGGGAAGTTTGGCAACCCCTTTCAATAAAAGTGTTATTCGCCAGTCCCTGCATTAGGCTACATCAAGAGGAAACAAACCTTAGAGATAGAACGTAGAACTACAGTATTTTGTCAAGTTTCAAGAAGCTAGCACAAACCGTGTTTGATTTAGAGTTCGAACTGCATCTGTCAATATAGGACAAAACAGAGTGAAACCTAAAAATTCAAACTGTTCCTGCAAACGAATGCTTCAACCTAGGAGAACGAAACTTGGGCATCCAAGTTTGATTGGTGCACTGCTCATTACTTGAAAGTATCATGAAGGTCGGAAGAAAAAATATATGATGAGATTTCAGGAGACTGTAGTTTTTTGGCAGCCTAACAACGCCTTTCATTGAATGTGTTATTCGCCAGTCTCTGCTTAAGGCTACATCAAGAGGAAACAAACCTTAGGGATAGAACGTAGAACTACTTTATTGTGTCATGTTTCAAGTAGCTAGCACAAACCGTGTTTGATTTAAAGTTCTAACTGCATCTGTCAATATAGGAGAAAACAGAGTGAAACCTAAAAATTCAAACTGTTCCTGCAAACGAATGCTTCAACCTAGAAGAACAAAACTTGGGCATCCAAGTGGGAATGGTGTCCTGATCATTACTTGAATGTATCATGAAGATTGGATGAAAAAATATATGTTGAGATTTCAGGAGACTCTAGTTTTTTGGCAGCCTAACAACGCCTTTCATTGAAAGTGTTATTCGCCAGTCTGTGCTGAAGGCTACATCAAGAGGAAACAAACCTTAGGGATAGAATGTAGAACTACTTTATTGTGTCAAGTTTCAAGAAGCTAGCCCAAACCGTGTATGATTTAGAGTTTGAACTACATTTGTCAATATAGAAGAAAACAGTGAAAACTAAAAATTAAAACTGTTACTGCAAACGAATGCTTCAACGTAGGAGAATGAAACTTGAGCATCCAAGTGGGATTGGTGTACTGATCATTACTCGAAAGTATCATGAAGATTGGATGCAAAAATATATGTTGAGATTTCAGAAGACTCTAGTTTTTGGAAGTTTGGCAACCCCTTTCAATAAAAGTGTTATTCGCCAGTAACTGCATTAGGCTACATCAAGAGGAAACAAACCTTAGAGATAGAACGTAGAACTACAGTATTTTGTCAAGTTTCAAGAAGCTAGCACATACCGTGTTTGATTTAGAGTTCGAACTGCATCTGTCAATATAGGACAAAACAGAGTGAAACCTAAAAATTCAAACTGTTCCTGCAAACGAATGCTTCAACCTAGGAGAACGAAACTTGGGCATCCAAGTTTGATTGGTGCACTGCTCATTACTTGAAAGTATCATGAAGGTCGGAAGAAAAAATATATGATGAGATTTCAGGAGACTGTAGTTTTTTGGCAGCCTAACAACGCCTTTCATTGAATGTGTTATTCGCCAGTCTCTGCTTAAGGCTACATCAAGAGGAAACAAACCTTAGAGATAGAACGTAGAACTACTTTATTGTGTCAAGTTTCAAGAAGCTAGCACAAACCGTGTTTGATTTAGAGTTCTAGCTGCATCTGTCAATATAGGAGAAAACAGAGTGAAACCTAGAAATTCAAACTGTTACTGCAAACGAATGCATCAACCTAGGAGAACGAAACTTGGGCATCCAAGTTTGATTGGTGTACTGCTCATTACTTGAAAGTATCGTTAAGGTCGGAAAAAAATATGTGTTGAGATTTCAGGAGACTCTAGTTTTTTGGCAGCCTAACAACGCCTTTCATTGAAAGTGTTATTCGCCAGTCTGTGCTGAAGGCGACATCAAGAGGAAACAAACCTTAGGAATAGAATGTAGAACTACTTTATTGTGTCAAGTTTCAAGTAGCTAGCCCAAACCGTGTATGATTTAGAGTTTGAACTACATTTGTCAATATAGAAGAAAACAGTGAAACCTAAAAATTAAAACTGTTACTGCAAACGAATGCATCAACGTAGGAGAATGAAACTTGAGCATCCAAGTGGGATTGGTGTACTGATCATTACTCGAAAGTATCATGAAGATTGGATGCAAAAATATATGTTGAGATTTCAGAAGACTCTAGTTTTGGGAAGTTTGGCAACCCCTTTCAATAAAGTGTTATTCGCCAGTCCCTGCATTAGGCTACATCAAGAGGAAACAAACCTTAGAGATAGAACGTAGAACTACAGTATTTTGTCAAGTTTCAAGAAGCTAGCACAAACCGTGTTTGATTTAGAGTTCGAACTGCATCTGTCAATATACGACAAAACAGAGTGAAACCTAAAAATTCAAACTGTTCCTGCAAACGAATGCTTCAACCTAGGAGAACGAAACTTGGGCATCCAAGTTTGATTGGTGCACTGCTCATTACTTGAAAGTATCATGAAGGTCGGAAGAAAAAATATATGATGAGATATCAGGAGACTGTAGTTTTTTGGGCAGCCTACAACGCCCTTCATTGAATGTGTTATTCGCCAGTCTCTGCTTAAGGCTACATCAAGGGGAAACAAACCTTAGGGATAGAACGTAGAACTACTTTATTGTGTCATGTTTCAAGTGGCTAGCACAAACCGTGTTTGATTTAGAGTTCAAACTGCATCTGTCAATATAGGACAAAACAGAGTGAAACCTAAAAATTCAAACTGTTCCTGCAAACGAATGCTTCAACCTATTAGAACGAAACTTGGGCATCCAAGTTTGATTGGTGCACTGCTCATTACTTGAAAGTATCATGAAGGTCGGAAGAAAAAATATATGATGAGATTTCAGGAGACTGTAGTTTTTTGGCAGCCTAACAACGCCTTTCATTGAATGTGTTATTCGCCAGTCTCTGCTTAAGGTTGCATCAAGAGGAAACAAACCTTAGGGATAGAACGTAGATCTACTTTATTGTGTCATGTTTCATGTAGCTAGCACAAACCGTGTTTGATTTAAAGTTCTAACTGCATCTGTCAATATAGGAGAAAACAGAGTGAAACCTAAAAATTCAAACTGTTCCTGCAAACGAATGCTTCAACCTAGAAGAACAAAACTTGGGCATCCAAGTGGGAATGGTGTACTGATCATTACTTGAATGTATCATGAAGATTGGATGAAAAAATATATGTTGAGATTTCAGGAGACTCTAGTTTTTTGAAAGTTTGGCAACCCCTTTCAATATAAGTGTTATTCGCCAGTCCCTGCATTAGGCTACATCAAGAGGAAACAAACCTTAGAGATAGAACGTAGAACTACTTTATTGTGTCAAGTTTCAAGAAGCTAGCACAAACCGTGTTTGATTTAGAGTTCTAGCTGCATCTGTCAATATAGGAGAAAACAGAGTGAAACCTAGAAATTCAAACTGTTACTGCAAACGAATGCATCAACCTAGGAGAACGAAACTTGGGCATCCAAGTTTGATTGGTGTACAGCTCATTACTTGAAAGTATCATTAAGGTCGGAAAAAAATATGTGTTGAGATTTCAGGAGACTCTAGTTTTTTGGCAGCCTAACAACGCCTTTCATTGAAAGTGTTATTCGCCAGTCTGTGCTGAAGGCTACATCAAGAGGAAACAAACCTTAGGGATAGAATGTAGAACTACTTTATTGTGTCAAGTTTCAAGAAGCTAGCCCAAACCGTGTATGATTTAGAGTTTGAACTACATTTGTCAATATAGGAGAAAGCAGAATGAAACCTAAAAATTCAAACTGTTACTGCAAACGAATGCTTCAACGTAGGAGAAGGAAACTTTAGCATCCAAGTGGGATTGGTGTACTGATCATTACTCGAAAGTATCATGAAAATTGGATAAAAAAATACATGTTGAGATTTCAGAAGACTCTAGTTTTGGGAAGTTTGGCAACCCCTTTCAATATAAGTGTTATTCGCCAGTCCCTGCATTAGGCTACATCAAGAGGAAACAAACCTTAGAGATAGAACGTAGAACTACTTTACTGTGTCAAGTTTCAAGAAGCTAGCACAAACCGTGTTTGATTTAGAGTTCTAGCTGCATCTGTCAATATAGGAGAAAACAGAGTGAAACCTAGAAATTCAAACTGTTACTGCAAACGAATGCATCAACCTAGGAGAATGAAACTTGGGCATCCAAGTTTGATTGGTGTACTGCTCATTACTTGAAAGTATCATTAAGGTCGGAAAAAAATATGTGTTGAGATTTCAGGAGACTCTAGTTTTTTGGCAGCCTAACAACGCCTTTCATTGAAAGTGTTATTCGCCAGTCTGTGCTGAAGGCTACATCAAGAGGAAACAAACCTTAGGGATAGAATGTAGAACTACTTTATTGTGTCAAGTTTCAAGAAGCTAGCCCAAACCGTGTATGATGTAGAGTTTGAACTACATTTGTCAATATAGGAGAAAGCAGAATGAAACCTAAAAATTCAAACTGTTACTGCAAACGAATGCTTCAACGTAGGAGAAGGAAACTGAGCATCCAAGTGGGATTGGTGTACTGAACAATACTCGAAAGTATCATGAAGATTGGATAAAAAAATATATGTTGAGATTTCAGAAGACTCTAGTTTTGGGAAGTTTGGCAACCCCTTTCAATAAAAGTGTTATTCGCCACACCTGCATTAGGCTACATTAAGAGGAAACAAACCTTAGAGATAGAACGTAGAACTACAGTATTTTGTCAAGTTTCAAGAAGCTAGCACAAACCGTGTTTGATTTAGAGTTCGAACTGCATCTGTCAATATAGGACAAAACAGAGTGAAACCTAAAAATTCAAACTGTTCCTGCAAACGAATGCTTCAACCTAGGAGAACGAAACTTGGGCATCCAAGTTTGATTGGTGCACTGCTCATTACTTGAAAGTATCATGAAGGTCGGAAGAAAAAATATATGATGAGATTTCAGGAGACTGTAGTTTTTTGGCAGCCTAACAATGCCTTTCATTGAATGTGTTATTCGCCAGTCTCTGCTTAAGGGTACATCAAGAGGAAACAAACCTTAGGGATAGAACATAGAACTACTTTATTGTGTCATGTTTCAAGTAGCTAGCACAAACCATGTTTGATTTAAAGTTCTAACTGCATCTGTCAATATAGGAGAAAACAGAGTGAAACCTAAAACTTCAAACTGTTCCTGCAAACAAATGCTTCAACCTAGAAGAACAAAACTTGGGCATCCAAGTGGGAATGGTGTACTGATCATTACTTGAATGTATCATGAAGATTGGATGAAAAAATATATGTTGAGATTTCAGGAGACTCTAGTTTTTTTAAAGTTTGGCAACCCCTTTCAATATAAGTGTTATTCGCCAGTCCCTGCATTAGGCTACATCAAGAGGAAACAAACCTTAGAGATAGAACGTAGAACTACTTTATTGTGTCAAGTTTCAAGAAGCTAGCACAAGCCGTGTTTGATTTAGAGTTCTAGCTGCATCTGTCAATATAGGAGAAAACAGAGTGAAACCTAGAAATTCAAACTGTTACTGCAAACGAATGCATCAACCTAGGAGAACGAAACTTGGGCATCCAAGTTTGATTGGTGTACTGCTCATTACTTGAAAGTATCATTAAGGTCGGAAAAAAATATGTGTTGAGATTTCAGGAGACTCTAGTTTTTTGGCAGCCTAACAACGCCTTTCATTGAAAGTGTTATTCGCCAGTCTGTGCTGAAGGCTACATCAAGAGGAAACAAACCTTAGGGATAGAATGTAGAACTACTTTATTGTGTCAAGTTTCAAGAAGCTAGCCCAAACCGTGTATGATGTAGAGTTTGAACTACATTTGTCAATATAGGAGAAAGCAGAATGAAACCTAAAAATTCAAACTGTTACTGCAAACGAATGCTTCAACGTAGGAGAAGGAAACATGAGCATCCAAGTGGGATTGGTGTACTGATCAATCCTCGAAAGTATCATGAAGATTGGATAAAAAAATATATGTTGAGATTTCAGAAGACTCTAGTTTTGGGAAGTTTGGCAACCCCTTTCAATAAAAGTGTTATTCGCCAGTCCCTGCATTAGGCTACATTAAGAGGAAACAAACCTTAGAGATAGAACTTAGAACTACAGTATTTTGTCAAGTTTCAAGAAGCTAGCACAAACCGTGTTTGATTTAGAGTTCGAACTGCATCTGTCAATATAAGACAAAACAGAGTGAAACCTAAAAATTCAAACTGTTCCTGCAAACGAATGCTTCAACCTAGGAGAACGAAACTTGGGCATCCAAGTTTGATTGGTGCACTGCTCATTACTTGAAAGTATCATGAAGGTCGGAAGAAAAAATATATGATGAGATTTCAGGAGACTGTAGTTTTTTGGCAGCCTAACAACGCCTTTCATTGAATGTGTTATTCGCCAGTCTCTGCTTAAGGGTACATCAAGAGGAAACAAAATTTAGGGATAGAACATAGAACTACTTTATTGTGTCATGTTTCAAGTAGCTAGCACAAACCATGTTTGATTTAAAGTTCTAACTGCATCTGTCAATATAGGAGAAAACAGAGTGTAACCTAAAACTTCAAACTGTTCCTGCAAACGAATGCTTCAACCTAGAAGAACAAAACTTGGGCATCCAAGTGGGAATGGTGTACTGATCATTACTTGAATGTATCATGAAGATTGGATGAAAAAATATATGTTGAGATTTCAGGAGACTCTAGTTTTTTGAAAGTTTGGCAACCCCTTTCAATATAAGTGTTATTCGCCAGTCCCTGCATTAGGCTACATCAAGAGGAAACAAACCTTAGAGATAGAACGTAGAACTACTTTATTGTGTCACGTTTCAAGAAGCTAGCACAAACCGTGTTTGATTTAGAGTTCTAGCTGCATCTGTCAATATAGGAGAAAACAGAGTGAACCCTAGAAATTCAAACTGTTACTGCAAACGAATGCATCAACCTAGGAGAACGAAACTTGGGCATCCAAGTTTGATTGGTGTACTGCTCATTACTTGAAATTATCATTAAGTTCGGAAAAAAATATGTGTTGAGATTTCAGGAGACTCTAGTTTTTTGGCAGCCTAACAACGCCTTTCATTGAAAGTGTTATTCGCCAGTCTGTGCTGAAGGCTACATCAAGAGGAAACAAACCTTAGGGATAGAATGTAGAACTACTTTATTGTGTCAAGTTTCAAGAAGCTAGCCCAAACCGTGTATGATGTAGAGTTTGAACTACATTTGTCAATATAGGAGAAAGCAGAATGAAACCAAAAAATTCAAACTGTTACTGCAAACGAATGCTTCAACGTAGGAGAAGGAAACATGAGCATCCAAGTGGGATTGGTGTACTGATCAATACTCGAAAGTATCATGAAGATTGGATAAAAAAATATATGTTGAGATTTCAGAAGACTCTAGTTTTGGGAAGTTTGGCAACCCCTTTCAATAAAAGTGTTATTCGCCAGTCCCTGCATTAGGCTACATTAAGAGGAAACAAACCTTAGAGATAGAACGTAGAACTACAGTATTTTGTCAAGTTTCAAGAAGCTAGCACAAACCATGTTTGATTTAGAGTTCGAACTGCATCTGTCAATATAAGACAAAACAGAGTGAAACCTAAAAATTCAAACTGTTCCTGCAAACGAATGCTTCAACCTAGGAGAACGAAACTTGGGCATCCAAGTTTGATTGGTGCACTGCTCATTACTTGAAAGTATCATGAAGGTCGGAAGAAAAAATATATGATGAGATTTCAGGAGACTGTAGTTTTTTGACAGCCTAACAACGCCTTTCATTGAATGTGTTATTCGCCAGTCTCTGCTTAAGGGTACATCAAGAGGAAACAAAACTTAGGGATAGAACATAGAACTACTTTATTGTGTCATGTTTCAAGTAGCTAGCACAAACCATGTTTGATTTAAAGTTCTAACTGCATCTGTCAATATAGGAGAGAACAGAGTGAAACCTAAAACTTCAAACTGTTCCTGCAAACGAATGCTTCAACCTAGAAGAACAAAACTTGGGCATCAAAGTGGGAATGGTGTACTGATCATTACTTGAATGTATCATGAAGATTGGATGAAAAAATATATGTTGAGATTTCAGGAGACTCTAGTTTTTTGAAAGTTTGGCAACCCCTTTCAATATAAGTGTTATTCGCCAGTCCCTGCATTAGGCTACATCAAGAGGAAACAAACCTTAGAGATAGAACGTAGAACTACTTTATTGTGTCAAGTTTCAAGAAGCTAGCACAAACCGTGTTTGATTTAGAGTTCTAGCTGCATCTGTCAATATAGGAGAAAACAGAGTGAACCCTAGAAATTCAAACTGTTACTGCAAACGAATGCATCAACCTAGGAGAACGAAACTTGGGCATCCAAGATTGATTGGTTTACTGCTCATTATTGAAAGTATCATTAAGGTCGGAAAAAAATATGTGTTGAGATTTCAGGAGACTCTAGTTTTTTGGCAGCCTAACAATGCCTTTCATTGAAAGTGTTATTCGCCAGTCTGTGCTGAAGGCTACATCAAGAGGAAACAAACCTTAGGGATAGAATGTAGAACTACTTTATTGTGTCAAGTTTCAAGAAGCTAGCCCAAACCGTGTATGATTTAGAGTTTGAACTACATTTGTCAATATAGGAGAAAGCAGAATGAAACCTAAAAATTCAAACTGTTACTGCAAACGAATGCTTCAACGTAGGAGAAGGAAACTTGAGCATCCAAGTGGGATTGGTGCACTGATCATTACTCGAAAGTATCATGAAGATTGGATAAAAAAATACATGTTGAGTTTTCAGAAGACTCTAGTTTTGGGAAGTTTGGCAACCCCTTTCAATATAAGTGTTATTCGCCAGTCCCTGCATTAGGCTACATCAAGAGGAAACAAACCTTAGAGATAGAACGTAGAACTACTTTATTGTGTCAAGTTTCAAGAAGCTAGCACAAACCGTGTTTGATTTAGAGTTCTAGCTGCATCTGTCAATATAGGAGAAAACAGAGTGAAACCTAGTAATTCAAACTGTTACTGCAAACGAATGCATCAACCTAGGAGAACGAAACTTGGGCATCCAAGTTTGATTGGTGTACTGCTCATTACTTGAAAGTATCATTAAGGTCGGAAAAAAATATGTGTTGAGATTTCAGGAGACTCTAGTTTTTTGGCAGCCTAACAACGCCTTTCATTGAAAGTGTTATTCGCCAGTCTGTGCTGAAGGCTACATCAAGAGGAAACAAACCTTAGGGATAGAATGTAGAACTACTTTATTGTGTCAAGTTTCAAGAAGCTAGCCCAAACCGTGTATGATGTAGAGTTTGAACTACATTTGTCAATATAGGAGAAAGCAGAATGAAACCTAAAAATTCAAACTGTTACTGCAAACGAATGCTTCAACGTAGGAGAAGGAAACATGAGCATCCAAGTGGGATTGGTGTACTGATCAATACTCGAAAGTATCATGAAGATTGGATAAAAAAATATATGTTGAGATTTCAGAAGACTCTAGTTTTGGGAAGTTTGGCAACCCCTTTCAATAAAAGTGTTATTCGCCAGTCCCTGCATTAGGCTACATTAAGAGGAAACAAACCTTAGAGATAGAACGTAGAACTACAGTATTTTGTCAAGTTTCAAGAAGCTAGCACAAACCGTGTTTGATTTAGAGTTCGAACTGCATCTGTCAATATAAGACAAAACAGAGTGAAACCTAAAAATTCAAACTGTTCCTGCAAACGAATGCTTCAACCTAGGAGAACGAAACTTGGGCATCCAAGTTTGATTGGTGCACTGCTCATTACTTGAAAGTATCATGAAGGTCGGAAGAAAAAATATATGATGAGATTTCAGGAGACTGTAGTTTTTTGGCAGCCTAACAATGCCTTTCATTGAATGTGTTATTCGCCAGTCTCTGCTTAAGGGTACATCAAGAGGAAACAAAACTTAGGGATAGAACATAGAACTACTTTATTGTGTCATGTTTCAAGTAGCTAGCACAAACCATGTTTGATTTAAAGTTCTAACTGCATCTGTCAATATAGGAGAAAACAGAGTGAAACCTAAAACTTCAAACTGTTCCTGCAAACGAATGCTTCAACCTAGAAGAACAAACCTTGGGCATCCAAGTGGGAATGGTGTACTGATCATTACTTGAATGTATCATGAAGATTGGATGAAAAAATATATGTTGAGATTTCAGGAGACTCTAGTTTTTTGAAAGTTTGGCAACCCCTTTCAATATAAGTGTTATTCGCCAGTCCCTGCAATAGGCTAGATCAAGAGGAAACAAACCTTAGAGATAGAACGTAGAACTACTTTATTGTGTCAAGTTTCAAGAAGCTAGCACAAACCATGTTTGATTTAGAGTTCTAACTGCATCTGTCAATATAGGAGAAAACAGAGTGAAACCTAAAAATTCAAACTGTTCCTGCAAACGAATGCTTCAACCTAGAAGAACAAAACTTGGGCATCCAAGTGGGAATGGTGTACTGATCATTACTTGAATGTATCATGAAGATTGGATGAAAAAATATATGTTGAGATTTCAGGAGACTCTAGTTTTTTGAAAGTTTGGCAACCCCTTTCAATATAAGTGTTATTCGCCAGTCCCTGAATTAGGCTACATCAAGAGAAAACAAACCTTAGAGATAGAACGTACAACTACTTTATTGTGTCAAGTTTCAAGAAGCTAGCACAAACCGTGTTTGATTTAGAGTTCTAGCTGCATCTGTCAATATAGGAGAAAACAGAGTGAAACCTAGAAATTCAAACTGTTACTGCAAACGAATGCATCAACCTAGGAGAACGAAACTTGGGCATCGAAGTTTGATTGGTGTACTGCTCATTACTTGAAAGTATCATTAAGGTCGGAAAAAATATGTGTTGAGATTTCAGGAGACTCTAGTTTTTTGGCAGCCTAACAACGCATTTCATTGAAAGTGTTATTCGCCAGTCTGTGCTGAAGGCTACATCAAGAGGAAACAAACCTTAGGGATAGAATGTAGAACTACTTTATTGTGTCAAGTTTCAAGAAGCTAGCCCAAACCGTGTATGATTTAGAGTTTGAACTACATTTGTCAATATAGGAGAAAGCAGAATGAAACCTAAAAATTCAAACTGTTACTGCAAACGAATGCTTCAACGTAGGAGAAGGAAACTTGAGCATCCAAGTGGGATTGGTGTACTGATCATTACTCGAAAGTATCATGAAGATTGGACAAAAAAATATATGTTGAGATTTCAGAAGACTCTAGTTTTGGGAAGTTTGGCAACCACTTTCAATAAAAGTGTTGTTCGCCAGTCCCTGCATTAGGCTACATTAAGAGGAAACAAACCTTAGAGATAGAACGTAGAACTACAGTATTTTGTCAAGTTTCAAGAAGCTAGCACAAACCGTGTTTGATTTAGAGTTCGAACTGCATCTGTCAATATAGGACAAAACAGAGTGAAACCTAAAAATTCAAACTGTTCCTGCAAACGAATGCTTCAAACTAGGAGAACGAAACTTGGGCATCCAAGTTTGATTGGTGCACTGCTCATTACTTGAAAGTATCATGAAGGTCGGAAGAAAAAATATATGATGAGTTTTCAGGAGACTGTAGTTTTTTGGCAGCCTAACAACGCCTTTCATTGAATGTGTTATTCGCCAGTCTCTGCTTAAGGCTACATCAAGAGGAAACAAACCTTAGGGATAGAACGTAGAACTACTTTATTGTGTCATGTTTCAAGTAGCTAGCACAAACCGTGTTTGATTTAAAGTTCTAACTGCATCTGTCAATATAGGAGAAAACAGAGTGAAACCTTAAACTTCAAACAGGTCCTGCAAACGAATGCTTCAACCTAGAAGAACAAAACTTGGGCATCCAAGTGGGAATGGTGTACTGATCATTACTTGAATGTATCATGAAGATTGGATGAAAAAATATATGTTGAGATATCAGGAGACTCTAGTTTTTTGAAAGTTTGGAAACCCCTTTCAATATAAGTGTTATTCTCCAGTCCCTGCATTAGGCTACATCAAGAGGAAACAAACCTTAGAGATAGAACGTAGAACTACATTATTGTGTCAAGTTTCAAGAAGCTAGCACAAACCGTGTTTGATTTAGAGTTCTAGCTGCATCTGTCAATATAGGAGAAAACAGAGTGAAACCTAGAAATTCAAACTGTTACTGCAAACGAATGCATCAACCTAGGAGAACGAAACTTGGGCATCCAAGCTTGATTGGTGTACTGCTCATTACTCGAAAGTATCATTAAGTTCGGAAAAAAATATGTGTTGAGATTTCAGGAGACTCTAGTTTTTTGGCAGCCTAACAACGCCTCTCATTGAAAGTGTTATTCGCCAGTCTGTGCTGAAGGCTACATCAAGAGGAAACAAACCTTAGGGATAGAATGTAGAACTACTTGTGTCAAGTTTCAAGAAGCTAGCCCAAAAACCGTGTATGATTTTAGAGTTTGAACTACATTCTGTCAATATAGGAGAAAGCAGAATGAAACCTAAAAATTCAAACTGTTCCTGCAAACGAAATGCTTCAACGTAGGAGAAGGAAACTTGAGCATCCAAGTGGGATAGGTGTACTGATCATTACTCGAAAATATCATGAAGATTGGATAAAAAAAATACATGTTGAGATTTCAGAAGACTCTAGTTTTGGGAAGTTTGGCAACCCCTTTCAATAAAAGTGTTGTTCGCCAGTCCCTGCATTAGGCAACATTAAGAGGAAACAAACCTTAGAGATAGAACGTAGAACTACAGTATTTTGTCAAGTTTCAAGAAGCTAGCACAAACCGTGTTTGATTAGAGTTCGAACTGCATCTGTCAATATAGGACAAAACAGAGTGAAACCTAAAAAATTCAACCTGTTCCTGCAAACGAATGCTTCAACCTAGGAGAACGAAACTTGGGCATCCAAGTTTGATTGGTGCACTGCTCATTACTTGAAAGTATCATGAAGGTCGGAAGAAAAAATATATGATGAGATTTCAGGAGACTGTAGTTTTTGGCAGCCTAACAACGCCTTTCATTGAATGTGTTATTCGCCAGTCTCTGCTTAAGGGCTACATCAAGAGGAAACAAACCTTAGGGATAGAACGTAGAACTACTTTATTGTGTCATGTTTCAAGTAGCTAGCACAAACCGTGTTTGATTTAAAGTTCTAACTGCATCTGTCAATATAGGAGAAAACAGAGTGAAACCTAAAACTTCAAACTGTTCCTGCAAACGAATGCTTCAACCTAGATGAACAAAACTTGGCATCCAAGTGGGAATAGTGTACTGATCATTACTTGAATGTATCATGAAGATTGGATGAAAAAATATATGTTGAGATATCAGGAGACTCTAGTTTTTTGAAAGTTTGGAAACCCCTTTCAATATAAGTGTTATTCTCCAGTCCCTGCATTAGGCTACATCAAGAGGAAACAAACCTTAGAGATAGAACGTAGAACTACTTTATTGTGTCAAGTTTCAAGAAGCTAGCACAAACCGTGTTTGATTTAGAGTTCTAGCTGCATCTGTCAATATAGGAGAAAAACAGAGTGAAACCTAGAAATTCAAACTGTTACTGCAAACGAATGCATCAACCTAAGGAGAACGAAACTTGGGCATCCAAGTTTGATTGGTGTACTGCTCATTACTTGAAAGTATCATTAAGGTCGGAAAAAAATATGTGTTGAGATTTCAGGAGACTCTAGTTTTTTGGCAGCCTAACAACGCCTTTCATTGAAAGTGTTATTCGCCAGTCTGTGCTGAAGGCTACATCAAGAGGAAACAAACCTTAGGATAGAATGTAGAACTACTTTATTGTGTCAAGTTTCAAGAAGCTAGCCCAAACCGTGTATGATTTAGAGTTTGAAATACATTTGTCAATATAGAAGAAAACAGTGAAACCTAAAAATTAAAACAGTTACTGCAAATGAATGCTTCAACGTAGGAGAATGAAACTTGAGCATCCAAGTGGGATTGGTGTACTGATCATTACTTGAAAGTATCATGAAGATTGGATGCAAAAATATATGTTGAGATTTCAGAAGACTCTAGTTTTTGGAAGTTTGGCAACCCCTTTCAATAAAAGTGTTATTCTCCAGTCCCTGCATTAGGCTACATCAAGAGGAAACAAACCTTAGAGATAGAACGTAGAACTACAGTATTTTGTCAAGTTTCAAGAAGCTAGCACAAACAGTGTTTGATTTACAGTTTGAACTGCATCTGTCAATATAGGACAAAACAGAGTGAAACCTAGAAATTCAAACTGTTCCTGCAAACGAATGCTTCAACCTAGGAGAATGAAACTTGGGCATCCAAGTTTGATTGGTGCACTGCTCATTACTTGAAAGTATCATGAAGGTCGGAAGAAAAAATATATGATGAGATTTCAGGAGACTGTAGTTTTTTGGCAGCCCAACAACGCCTTTCATTGAATGTGTTATTCGCCAGTCTCTGCTTAAGGGTACTTCAAGAGGAAACAAACCTTAGGGATAGAACGTAGAACTACTTTATTGTGTCATGTTTCAAGTAGCTAGCACAAACCGTGTTTGATTTAAAGTTCTAACTGCATCTGTCAATATAGGAGAAAACAGAGTGAAACCTAAAAATTCAAACTGTTCCTGCAAACGAATGCTTCAACCTAGAAGAACAAAACTTGGGCATCCAAGTGGGAATGGTGTACTGATCATTACTTGAATGTATCATGAAGATTGGATGAAAAAATATATGTTGAGATTTCAGGAGACTCTAGTTTTTTGAAAGTTTGGCAACCCCTTTCACTATTAGTGTTATTCGCCAGTCCCTGCATTAGGCTACATCAAGAGGAAACAAACCTTAGAGATAGAACGTAGAACTACTTTATTGTGTCAAGTTTCAAGAAGCTAGCACAAACCGTGTTTGATTTAGAGTTCTAGCTGCATCTGTCAATATAGGAGAAAACAGAGTGAAACCTAGAAATTCAAACTGTTACTGCAAACGAATGCATCAACCTAGGAGAACGAAACTTGGGCATCCAAGTTTGATTGGTGTACTGCTCATTACTCGAAAGTATCATTAAGGTCGGAAAAAAATATGTGTTGAGATTTCAGGAGACTCTAGTTTTTTGGCAGCCTAACAACGCCTTTCATTGAAAGTGTTATTCGCCAGTCTGTGCTGAAGGCTACATCAAGAGGAAACAAACCTTAGGGATAGAATGTAGAACTACTTTATTGTGTCAAGTTTCAAGAAGCTAGCCCAAACCGTGTATGATTTAGAGTTTGAACTACATTTGTCAATATAGGAGAAAGCAGAATGAAACCTAAAAATTCAAACTGTTACTGCAGACGAATGCTTCAACGTAGGAGAAGGAAACTTGAGCATCCAAGTGGGATTGGTGTACTGATCATTACTCGAAAGTATCATGAAGATTGGATAAAAAAATATATGTTGAGATTTCAGAAGACTCTAGTTTTGGGAAGTTTGGCAACCCCTTTCAATAAAAGTGTTATTCGCCAGTCCCTGCATTAGGCTACATCAAGAGGAAACAAATCTTAGAGATAGAACGTAGAACTACAGTGTTTTGTCAGGTCTCAAGAAGCTAGCACAAACCGTGTTTGATTTAGAGTTCGAACGGCATCTGTCAATATAGGGCAAAACAGAGTGAAACCTAAAAATTCAAACTGTTCCTGCAAACGAATGCTTCAACCTAGGAGAACGAAACTTGGGCATCCAAGTTTGATTGGTGCACTGCTCATTACTTGAAAGTATCATGAAGGTCGGAAGAAAAAATATATGATGAGATTTCAGGAGACTGTAGTTTTTTGGCAGCCCAACAACGCCTTTCATTGAATGTGTTATTCGCCAGTCTCTGCTTAAGGGTACTTCAAGAGGAAACAAACCTTAGGGATAGAACGTAGAACTACTTTATTGTGTCATGTTTCAAGTAGCTAGCACAAACCGTGTTTGATTTAAAGTTCTAACTGCATCTGTCAATATAGGAGAAAACAGAGTGAAACCTAAAAATTCAAACTGTTCCTGCAAACGAATGCTTCAACCTAGAAGAACAAAACTTGGGCATCGAAGTGGGAATGGTGTACTGATCATTACTTGAATGTATCATGAAGATTGGATGAAAAAATATATGTTGAGATTTCAGGAGACTCTAGTTTTTTGAAAGTTTGGCAACCCCTTTCACTATTAGTGTTATTCGCCAGTCCCTGCATTAGGCTACATCAAGAGGAAACAAACCTTAGAGATAGAACGTAGAACTACTTTATTGTGTCAAGTTTCAAGAAGCTAGCACAAACCGTGTTTGATTTAGAGTTCTGGCTGCATCTGTCAATATAGGAGAAAACAGAGTGAAACCTAGAAATTCAAACTGTTACTGCAAACGAATGCATCAACCTAGGAGAACGAAACTTGGGCATCCAAGTTTGATTGGTGTACTGCTCATTACTCGAAAGTATCATTAAGGTCGGAAAAAAATATGTGTTGAGATTTCAGGAGACTCTAGTTTTTTGGCAGCCTAACAACGCCTTTCATTGAAAGTGTTATTCGCCAGTCTGTGCTGAAGGCTACATCAAGAGGAAACAAACCTTAGGGATAGAATGTAGAACTACTTTATTGTGTCAAGTTTCAAGAAGCTAGCCCAAACCGTGTATGATTTAGAGTTTGAACTACATTTGTCAATATAGGAGAAAGCAGAATGAAACCTAAAAATTCAAACTGTTACTGCAGACGAATGCTTCAACGTAGGAGAAGGAAACTTGAGCATCCAAGTGGGATTGGTGTACTGATCATTACTCGAAAGTATCATGAAGATTGGATAAAAAAATATATGTTGAGATTTCAGAAGACTCTAGTTTTGGGAAGTTTGGCAACCCCTTTCAATAAAAGTCTTATTCGATAGTAACTGCATTAGGCTACATCAAGAGGAAACAAACCTTAGAGATAGAACGTAGAACTACAGTATTTTGTCAAGTTTCAAGAAGCTAGCACAAACCGTGTTTGATTTAGAGTTCGAACGGCATCTGTCAATATAGGGCAAAACAGAGTGAAACCTAAAAATTCAAACTGTTCCTGCAAACGAATGCTTCAACCTAGGAGAACGAAACTTGGGCATCCAAGTTTGATTGGTGCACTGCTCATTACTTGAAAGTATCATGAAGGTCGGAAGAAAAAATATATGATGAGATTTCAGGAGACTGTAGTTTTTTGGCAGCCCAACAACGCCTTTCATTGAATGTGTTATTCGCCAGTCTCTGCTTAAGGGTACTTCAAGAGGAAACAAACCTTAGGGATAGAACGTAGAACTACTTTATTGTGTCATGTTTCAAGTAGCTAGCACAAACCGTGTTTGATTTAAAGTTCTAACTGCATCTGTCAATATAGGAGAAAACAGAGTGAAACCTAAAAATTCAAACTGTTCCTGCAAACGAATGCTTCAACCTAGAAGAACAAAACTTGGGCATCGAAGTGGGAATGGTGTACTGATCATTACTTGAATGTATCATGAAGATTGGATGAAAAAATATATGTTAGGATTTCAGGAGACTCTAGTTTTTTGAAAGTTTGGCAACCCCTTTCAATATTAGTGTTATTCGCCAGTCCCTGCATTAGGCTACATCAAGAGGAAACAAACCTTAGAGATAGAACGTAGAACTACTTTATTGTGTCAAGTTTCAAGAAGCTAGCACAAACCGTGTTTGATTTAGAGTTCTGGCTGCATCTGTCAATATAGGAGAAAACAGAGTGAAACCTAGAAATTCAAACTGTTACTGCAAACGAATGCATCAACCTAGGAGAACGAAACTTGGGCATCCAAGTTTGATTGGTGTACTGCTCATTACTCGAAAGTATCATTAAGGTCGGAAAAAAATATGTGTTGAGATTTCAGGAGACTCTAGTTTTTTGGCAGCCTAACAACGCCTTTCATTGAAAGTGTTATTCGCCAGTCTGTGCTGAAGGCTACATCAAGAGGAAACAAACCTTAGGGATAGAATGTAGAACTACTTTATTGTGTCAAGTTTCAAGAAGCTAGCCCAAACCGTGTATGATTTAGAGTTTGAACTACATTTGTCAATATAGGAGAAAGCAGAATGAAACCTAAAAATTCAAACTGTTACTGCAAACGAATGCTTCAACGTAGGAGAAGGAAACTTGAGCATCCAAGTGGGATTGGTGTACTGATCATTACTCGAAAGTATCATGAAGATTGGATAAAAAAATATATGTTGAGATTTCAGAAGACTCTAGTTTTGGGAAGTTTGGCAACCCCTTTCAATAAAAGTGTTATTCGCCAGTCCCTGCATTAGGCTACATCAAGAGGAAACAAATCTTAGAGATAGAACGTAGAACTACAGTGTTTTGTCAGGTCTCAAGAAGCTAGCACAAACCGTGTTTGATTTAGAGTTCGAACGGCATCTGTCAATATAGGGCAAAACAGAGTGAAACCTAAAAATTCAAACTGTTCCTGCAAACGAATGCTTCAACCTAGGAGAACGAAACTTGGGCATCCAAGTTTGATTGGTGCACTGCTCATTACTTGAAAGTATCATGAAGGTCGGAAGAAAAAATATATGATGAGATTTCAGGAGACTGTAGTTTTTTGGCAGCCCAACAACGCCTTTCATTGAATGTGTTATTCGCCAGTCTCTGCTTAAGGGTACTTCAAGAGGAAACAAACCTTAGGGATAGAACGTAGAACTACTTTATTGTGTCATGTTTCAAGTAGCTAGCACAAACCGTGTTTGATTTAAAGTTCTAACTGCATCTGTCAATATAGGAGAAAACAGAGTGAAACCTAAAAATTCAAACTGTTCCTGCAAACGAATGCTTCAACCTAGAAGAACAAAACTTGGGCATCGAAGTGGGAATGGTGTACTGATCATTACTTGAATGTATCATGAAGATTGGATGAAAAAATATATGTTGAGATTTCAGGAGACTCTAGTTTTTTGAAAGTTTGGCAACCCCTTTCAATATTAGTGTTATTCGCCAGTCCCTGCATTAGGCTACATCAAGAGGAAACAAACCTTAGAGATAGAACGTAGAACTACTTTATTGTGTCAAGTTTCAAGAAGCTAGCACAAACCGTGTTTGATTTAGAGTTCTGGCTGCATCTGTCAATATAGGAGAAAACAGAGTGAAACCTAGAAATTCAAACTGTTACTGCAAACGAATGCATCAACCTAGGAGAAGAAACTTGGGCATCCAAGTTTGATTGGTGTACTGCTCATTAATTGAAAGTATCATTAAGGTCGGAAAAAATATGTGTTGAGATTTCAGGAGACTCTAGTTTTTTGGCAGCCTAACAACGCCTTTCATTGAAAGTGTTATTCGCCAGTCTGTGCTGAAGGCTACATCAAGAGGAAACAAACCTTAGGGATAGAATGTAGACTACTTTATTGTGTCAAGTTTCAAGAAGCTAGCCCAAACCGTGTATGATTTAGAGTTTGAACTACATTTGTCAATATAGAAGAAAACAGTGAAACCTAAAAATTCAAACTGTTACTGCAGACGAATGCTTCAACGTAGGAGAAGGAAACTTGAGCATCCAAGTGGGATTGGTGGTACTGATCATTACTCGAAAGTATCATGAAGATTGGATAAAAAAATATATGTTGAGATTTCAGAAGACTCTAGTTTTGGGAATTTTGGCAACCCCTTTCAATAAAAGTGTTATTCGCCAGTCCCTGCATTAGGCTACATCAAGAGGAAACAAATCTTAGAGATAGAACGTAGAACTACAGTGTTTTGTCAGGTCTCAAGAAGCTAGCAGAAACCGTGTTTGATTTAGAGTTCGAACGGCATCTGTCAATATACTGCAAAACAGAGTGAAACCTAAAAATTCAAACTGTTCCTGCAAACGAATGCTTCAAACCCTAGGAGAACGAAACTTGGGCATCCAAGTTTGATTGGTGCACTGCTCATTACCTTGAAAGTATCATGAAGGTCGGAAGAAAAAATATATGATGAGATTTCAGGAGACTGTAGTTTTTTGGCACCTAACAACGCCATTTCATTGAATGCGTTATTCGCCAGTCTCTGCTTAAGGGTACATCAAGAGGAAACAAACCTTAGGGATAGAACGTAGAACTACTTTATTGTGTCATGTTTCAAGTAGCTAGCACAAACCGTGTTTGATTTAAAGTTCTAACTGCATCTGTCAATATAGGAGAAAACAGAGTGAAACCTAAAACTTCAAACTTGTTCCTGCAAACGAATGCTTCAACCTAGAAGAACAAACTTGGGCATCCAAGTGGGAATGGTGTACTGATCATTACTTGAATGTATCATGAAGATTGGATGAAAAAATATATGTTGAGATTTCAGGAGACTCTAGTTTTTTTTGAAAGTTTGGCAACCCCTTTCACTATTAGTGTTATTCGCCAGTCCCTGCATTAGGCTACATCAAGAGGAAACAAACCTTAGAGATAGAACGTAGAACTACTTTATTGTGTCAAGTTTCAAGAAGCTAGCACAAACCGTGTTTGATTTAGAGTTCTAGCTGCATCTGTCAATATAGGAGAAAACAGAGTGAAACCTAGAAATTCAAACTGTTACTGCAAACGAATGCATCAACCTAGGAGAACGAAACTTGGGCATCCAAGTTTGATTGGTGTACTGCTCATTACTCGAAAGTATCATTAAGGTCGGAAAAAAATATGTGTTGAGATTTCAGGAGACTCTAGTTTTTTGGCAGCCTAACAACGCCTTTCATTGAAAAGTGTTATTCGCCAGTCTGTGCTGAAGGCTACATCAAGAGGAAACAAACCTTAGGGATAGAATGTAGAACTACTTTATTGTGTAAGTTTCAAGAAGCTAGCCACAAACCGTGTATGATTTAGAGTTTGACACATTTGTCAATATAGGAGAAAGGCAGAATGAAACCTAAAAATTCAAACTGTTACTGCAGACGAATGCTTCAACGTAGGAGAAGGAAACTTGAGCATCCAGTGGGATTGGTGTACTGATCATTACTCGAAAGTATCATGAAGATTGGATAAAAAAATATATGTTGAGATTTCAGAAGACTCTAGTTTTGGGAAGTTTGGCAACCCCTTTCAATAAAAGTGTTATTCGCCAGTCCCTGCATTAGGCTACATCAAGAGGAAACAAATCTTAGAGATAGAACGTAGAACTACAGTGTTTGTCAGGTCTCAAGAAGCTAGCACAAACCGTGTTTGATTTAGAGTTCGAACGGCATCTGTCAATATAGGGCAAAACAGAGTGAAACCTAAAAATTCAAACTGTTCCTGCAAACGAATGCTTCAACCTAGGAGAACGAAACTTGGGCATCCAAGTTTGATTGGTGGCACTGCTCATTACTTGAAAGTATCATGAAGGTCGGAAGAAAAAATATATGATGAGATTTCAGGAGACTGTAGTTTTTTGGCAGCCCAACAACGCCTTTCATTGAATGTGTTATTCGCCAGTCTCTGCTTAAGGGTACTTCAAGAGGAAACAAACCTTAGGGATAGAACGTAGAACTACTTTATTGTGTCATGTTTCAAGTAGCTAGCACAAACCGTGTTTGATTTAAAGTTCTAACTGCATCTGTCAATATAGGAGAAAACAGAGTGAAACCTAAAAATTCAAACTGTTCCTGCAAACGAATGCTTCAACCTAGAAGAACAAAACTTGGGCATCGAAGTGGGAATGGTGTACTGATCATTACTTGAATGTATCATGAAGATTGGATGAAAAAATATATGTTGAGATTTCAGGAGACTCTAGTTTTTTGAAAGTTTGGCAACCCCTTTCACTATTAGTGTTATTCGCCAGTCCCTGCATTAGGCTACATCAAGAGGAAACAAACCTTAGAGATAGAACGTAGAACTACTTTAGTGTGTCAAGTTTCAAGAAGCTAGCACAACCCGTGTTTGATTTAGAGTTCTAGCTGCATCTGTCAATATAGGAGAAAACAGAGTGAAACCTAGAAATTCAAACTGTTACTGCAAACGAATGCATCAACCTAGGAGAACGAAACTTGGGCATCCAAGTTTGATTGGTGTACTGCTCATTACTCGAAAGTATCATTAAGGTCGGAAAAAAATATGTGTTGAGATTTCAGGAGACTCTAGTTTTTTGGCAGCCTAACAACGCCTTTCATTGAAAGTGTTATTCGCCAGTCTGTGCTGAAGGCTACATCAAGAGGAAACAAACCTTAGGGATAGAATGTAGAACTACTTTATTGTGTCAAGTTTCAAGAAGCTAGCCCAAACCGTGTATGATTTAGAGTTTGAACTACATTTGTCAATATAGGAGAAAGCAGAATGAAACCTAAAAATTCAAACTGTTACTGCAGACGAATGCTTCAACGTAGGAGAAGGAAACTTGAGCATCCAAGTGGGATTGGTGTACTGATCATTACTCGAAAGTATCATGAAGATTGGATAAAAAAATATATGTTGAGATTTCAGAAGACTCTAGTTTTGGGAAGTTTGGCAACCCCTTTCAATAAAAGTGTTATTCGCCAGTCCCTGCATTAGGCTACATCAAGAGGAAACAAATCTTAGAGATAGAACGTAGAACTACAGTGTTTTGTCAGGTCTCAAGAAGCTAGCACAAACCGTGTTTGATTTAGAGTTCGAACGGCATCTGTCAATATAGGGCAAAACAGAGTGAAACCTAAAAATTCAAACTGTTCCTGCAAACGAATGCTTCAACCTAGGAGAACGAAACTTGGGCATCCAAGTTTGATTGGTGCACTGCTCATTACTTGAAAGTATCATGAAGGTCGGAAGAAAAAATATATGATGAGATTTCAGGAGACTGTAGTTTTTTGGCAGCCCAACAACGCCTTTCATTGAATGTGTTATTCGCCAGTCTCTGCTTAAGGGTACTTCAAGAGGAAACAAACCTTAGGGATAGAACGTAGAACTACTTTATTGTGTCATGTTTCAAGTAGCTAGCACAAACCGTGTTTGATTTAAAGTTCTAACTGCATCTGTCAATATAGGAGAAAACAGAGTGAAACCTAAAAATTCAAACTGTTCCTGCAAACGAATGCTTCAACCTAGAAGAACAAAACTTGGGCATCGAAGTGGGAATGGTGTACTGATCATTACTTGAATGTATCATGAAGATTGGATGAAAAAATATATGTTGAGATTTCAGGAGACTCTAGTTTTTTGAAAGTTTGGCAACCCCTTTCAATATTAGTGTTATTCGCCAGTCCCTGCATTAGGCTACATCAAGAGGAAACAAACCTTAGAGATAGAACGTAGAACTACTTTATTGTGTCAAGTTTCAAGAAGCTAGCACAAACCGTGTTTGATTTAGAGTTCTGGCTGCATCTGTCAATATAGGAGAAAACAGAGTGAAACCTAGAAATTCAAACTGTTACTGCAAACGAATGCATCAACCTAGGAGAACGAAACTTGGGCATCCAAGTTTGATTGGTGTACTGCTCATTACTCGAAAGTATCATTAAGGTCGGAAAAAAATATGTGTTGAGATTTCAGGAGACTCTAGTTTTTTGGCAGCCTAACAACGCCTTTCATTGAAAGTGTTATTCGCCAGTCTGTGCTGAAGGCTACATCAAGAGGAAACAAACCTTAGGGATAGAATGTAGAACTACTTTATTGTGTCAAGTTTCAAGAAGCTAGCCCAAACCGTGTATGATTTAGAGTTTGAACTACATTTGTCAATATAGGAGAAAGCAGAATGAAACCTAAAAATTCAAACTGTTACTGCAAACGAATGCTTCAACGTAGGAGAAGGAAACTTGAGCATCCAAGTGGGATTGGTGTACTGATCATTACTCGAAAGTATCATGAAGATTGGATAAAAAAATATATGTTGAGATTTCAGAAGACTCTAGTTTTGGGAAGTTTGGCAACCCCTTTCAATAAAAGTGTTATTCGCCAGTCCCTGCATTAGGCTACATCAAGAGGAAACAAATCTTAGAGATAGAACTTAGAACTACAGTGTTTTGTCAGGTCTCAAGAAGCTAGCACAAACCGTGTTTGATTTAGAGTTCGAACGGCATCTGTCAATATAGGGCAAAACAGAGTGAAACCTAAAAATTCAAACTGTTCCTGCAAACGAATGCTTCAACCTAGGAGAACGAAACTTGGGCATCCAAGTTTGATTGGTGCACTGCTCATTACTTGAAAGTATCATGAAGGTCGGAAGAAAAAATATATGATGAGATTTCAGGAGACTGTAGTTTTTTGGCAGCCCAACAACGCCTTTCATTGAATGTGTTATTCGCCAGTCTCTGCTTAAGGGTACTTCAAGAGGAAACAAACCTTAGGGATAGAACGTAGAACTACTTTATTGTGTCATGTTTCAAGTAGCTAGCACAAACCGTGTTTGATTTAAAGTTCTAACTGCATCTGTCAATATAGGAGAAAACAGAGTGAAACCTAAAAATTCAAACTGTTCCTGCAAACGAATGCTTCAACCTAGAAGAACAAAACTTGGGCATCGAAGTGGGAATGGTGTACTGATCATTACTTGAATGTATCATGAAGATTGGATGAAAAAATATATGTTGAGATTTCAGGAGACTCTAGTTTTTTGAAAGTTTGGCAACCCCTTTCAATATTAGTGTTATTCGCCAGTCCCTGCATTAGGCTACATCAAGAGGAAACAAACCTTAGAGATAGAACGTAGAACTACTTTATTGTGTCAAGTTTCAAGAAGCTAGCACAAACCGTGTTTGATTTAGAGTTCTGGCTGCATCTGTCAATATAGGAGAAAACAGAGTGAAACCTAGAAATTCAAACTGTTACTGCAAACGAATGCATCAACCTAGGAGAACGAAACTTGGGCATCCAAGTTTGATTGGTGTACTGCTCATTACTCGAAAGTATCATTAAGGTCGGAAAAAAATATGTGTTGAGATTTCAGGAGACTCTAGTTTTTTGGCAGCCTAACAACGCCTTTCATTGAAAGTGTTATTCGCCAGTCTGTGCTGAAGGCTACATCAAGAGGAAACAAACCTTAGGGATAGAATGTAGAACTACTTTATTGTGTCAAGTTTCAAGAAGCTAGCCCAAACCGTGTATGATTTAGAGTTTGAACTACATTTGTCAATATAGGAGAAAGCAGAATGAAACCTAAAAATTCAAACTGTTACTGCAAACGAATGCTTCAACGTAGGAGAAGGAAACTTGAGCATCCAAGTGGGATTGGTGTACTGATCATTACTCGAAAGTATCATGAAGATTGGATAAAAAAATATATGTTGAGATTTCAGAAGACTCTAGTTTTGGGAAGTTTGGCAACCCCTTTCAATAAAAGTGTTATTCGCCAGTCCCTGCATTAGGCTACATCAAGAGGAAACAAATCTTAGAGATAGAACGTAGAACTACAGTGTTTTGTCAGGTCTCAAGAAGCTAGCACAAACCGTGTTTGATTTAGAGTTCGAACGGCATCTGTCAATATAGGGCAAAACAGAGTGAAACCTAAAAATTCAAACTGTTCCTGCAAACGAATGCTTCAACCTAGGAGAACGAAACTTGGGCATCCAAGTTTGATTGGTGCACTGCTCATTACTTGAAAGTATCATGAAGGTCGGAAGAAAAAATATATGATGAGATTTCAGGAGACTGTAGTTTTTTGGCAGCCCAACAACGCCTTTCATTGAATGTGTTATTCGCCAGTCTCTGCTTAAGGGTACTTCAAGAGGAAACAAACCTTAGGGATAGAACGTAGAACTACTTTATTGTGTCATGTTTCAAGTAGCTAGCACAAACCGTGTTTGATTTAAAGTTCTAACTGCATCTGTCAATATAGGAGAAAACAGAGTGAAACCTAAAAATTCAAACTGTTCCTGCAAACGAATGCTTCAACCTAGAAGAACAAAACTTGGGCATCGAAGTGGGAATGGTGTACTGATCATTACTTGAATGTATCATGAAGATTGGATGAAAAAATATATGTTGAGATTTCAGGAGACTCTAGTTTTTTGAAAGTTTGGCAACCCCTTTCAATATTAGTGTTATTCGCCAGTCCCTGCATTAGGCTACATCAAGAGGAAACAAACCTTAGAGATAGAACGTAGAACTACTTTATTGTGTCAAGTTTCAAGAAGCTAGCACAAACCGTGTTTGATTTAGAGTTCTGGCTGTATCTGTCAATATAGGAGAAAACAGAGTGAAACCTAGAAATTCAAACTGTTACTGCAAACGAATGCATCAACCTAGGAGAACGAAACTTGGGCATCCAAGTTTGATTGGTGTACTGCTCATTAATTGAAAGTATCATTAAGGTCGGAAAAAAATATGTGTTGAGATTTCAGGAGACTCTAGTTTTTTGGCAGCCTAACAACGCCTTTCATTGAAAGTGTTATTCGCCAGTCTGTGCTGAAGGCTACATCAAGAGGAAACAAACCTTAGGGATAGAATGTAGAACTACTTTATTGTGTCAAGTTTCAAGAAGCTAGCCCAAACCGTGTATGATTTAGAGTTTGAACTACATTTGTCAATATAGAAGAAAACAGTGAAACCTAAAAATTCAAACTGTTACTGCAGACGAATGCTTCAACGTAGGAGAAGGAAACTTGAGCATCCAAGTGGGATTGGTGTACTGATCATTACTCGAAAGTATCATGAAGATTGGATAAAAAAATATATGTTGAGATTTCAGAAGACTCTAGTTTTGGGAATTTTGGCAACCCCTTTCAATAAAAGTGTTATTCGCCAGTCCCTGCATTAGGCTACATCAAGAGGAAACAAATCTTAGAGATAGAACGTAGAACTACAGTGTTTTGTCAGGTCTCAAGAAGCTAGCAGAAACCGTGTTTGATTTAGAGTTCGAACGGCATCTGTCAATATAGGGCAAAACAGAGTGAAACCTAAAAATTCAAACTGTTCCTGCAAACGAATGCTTCAACCTAGGAGAACGAAACTTGGGCATCCAAGTTTGATTGGTGCACTGCTCATTACTTGAAAGTATCATGAAGGTCGGAAGAAAAAATATATGATGAGATTTCAGGAGACTGTAGTTTTTTGGCAGCCTAACAACGCCTTTCATTGAATGTGTTATTCGCCAGTCTCTGCTTAAGGCTACATCAAGAGGAAACAAACCTTAGGGATAGAACGTAGAACTACTTTATTGTGTCATGTTTCAAGTAGCTAGCACAAACCGTGTTTGATTTAGAGTTCTGGCTGCATCTGTCAATATAGGAGAAAACAGAGTGAAACCTAGAAATTCAAACTGTTACTGCAAACGAATGCATCAACCTAGGAGAACGAAACTTGGGCATCCAAGTTTGATTGGTGTACTGCTCATTACTCGAAAGTATCATTAAGGTCGGAAAAAAATATGGGTTGAGATTTCAGGAGACTCTAGTTTTTTGGCAGCCTAACAACGCCTTTCATTGAAAGTGTTATTCGCCAGTCTGTGCTGAAGGCTACATCAAGAGGAAACAAACCTTAGGGATAGAATGTAGAACTACTTTATTGTGTCAAGTTTCAAGAAGCTAGCCCAAACCGTGTATGATTTAGAGTTTGAACTACATTTGTCAATATAGGAGAAAGCAGAATGAAACCTAAAAATTCAAACTGTTACTGCAGACGAATGCTTCAACGTAGGAGAAGGAAACTTGAGCATCCAAGTGGGATTGGTGTACTGATCATTACTCGAAAGTATCATGAAGATTGGATAAAAAAATATATGTTGAGATTTCAGAAGACTCTAGTTTTGGGAAGTTTGGCAACCCCTTTCAATAAAAGTGTTATTCGCCAGTCCCTGCATTAGGCTACATCAAGAGGAAACAAATCTTAGAGATAGAACGTAGAACTACAGTGTTTTGTCAGGTCTCAAGAAGCTAGCACAAACCGTGTTTGATTTAGAGTTCGAACGGCATCTGTCAATATAGGGCAAAACAGAGTGAAACCTAAAAATTCAAACTGTTCCTGCAAACGAATGCTTCAACCTAGGAGAACGAAACTTGGGCATCCAAGTTTGATTGGTGCACTGCTCATTACTTGAAAGTATCATGAAGGTCGGAAGAAAAAATATATGATGAGATTTCAGGAGACTGTAGTTTTTTGGCAGCCCAACAACGCCTTTCATTGAATGTGTTATTCGCCAGTCTCTGCTTAAGGGTACTTCAAGAGGAAACAAACCTTAGGGATAGAACGTAGAACTACTTTATTGTGTCATGTTTCAAGTAGCTAGCACAAACCGTGTTTGATTTAAAGTTCTAACTGCATCTGTCAATATAGGAGAAAACAGAGTGAAACCTAAAAATTCAAACTGTTCCTGCAAACGAATGCTTCAACCTAGAAGAACAAAACTTGGGCATCGAAGTGGGAATGGTGTACTGATCATTACTTGAATGTATCATGAAGATTGGATGAAAAAATATATGTTGAGATTTCAGGAGACTCTAGTTTTTTGAAAGTTTGGCAACCCCTTTCACTATTAGTGTTATTCGCCAGTCCCTGCATTAGGCTACATCAAGAGGAAACAAACCTTAGAGATAGAACGTAGAACTACTTTATTGTGTCAAGTTTCAAGAAGCTAGCACAAACCGTGTTTGATTTAGAGTTCTAGCTGCATCTGTCAATATAGGAGAAAACAGAGTGAAACCTAGAAATTCAAACTGTTACTGCAAACGAATGCATCAACCTAGGAGAACGAAACTTGGGCATCCAAGTTTGATTGGTGTACTGCTCATTACTCGAAAGTATCATTAAGGTCGGAAAAAAATATGTGTTGAGATTTCAGGAGACTCTAGTTTTTTGGCAGCCTAACAACGCCTTTCATTGAAAGTGTTATTCGCCAGTCTGTGCTGAAGGCTACATCAAGAGGAAACAAACCTTAGGGATAGAATGTAGAACTACTTTATTGTGTCAAGTTTCAAGAAGCTAGCCCAAACCGTGTATGATTTAGAGTTTGAACTACATTTGTCAATATAGGAGAAAGCAGAATGAAACCTAAAAATTCAAACTGTTACTGCAGACGAATGCTTCAACGTAGGAGAAGGAAACTTGAGCATCCAAGTGGGATTGGTGTACTGATCATTACTCGAAAGTATCATGAAGATTGGATAAAAAAATATATGTTGAGATTTCAGAAGACTCTAGTTTTGGGAAGTTTGGCAACCCCTTTCAATAAAAGTGTTATTCGCCAGTCCCTGCATTAGGCTACATCAAGAGGAAACAAATCTTAGAGATAGAACGTAGAACTACAGTGTTTTGTCAGGTCTCAAGAAGCTAGCACAAACCGTGTTTGATTTAGAGTTCGAACGGCATCTGTCAATATAGGGCAAAACAGAGTGAAACCTAAAAATTCAAACTGTTCCTGCAAACGAATGCTTCAACCTAGGAGAACGAAACTTGGGCATCCAAGTTTGATTGGTGCACTGCTCATTACTTGAAAGTATCATGAAGGTCGGAAGAAAAAATATATGATGAGATTTCAGGAGACTGTAGTTTTTTGGCAGCCCAACAACGCCTTTCATTGAATGTGTTATTCGCCAGTCTCTGCTTAAGGGTACTTCAAGAGGAAACAAACCTTAGGGAGAGAACGTAGAACTACTTTATTGTGTCATGTTTCAAGTAGCTAGCACAAACCGTGTTTGATTTAAAGTTCTAACTGCATCTGTCAATATAGGAGAAAACAGAGTGAAACCTAAAAATTCAAACTGTTCCTGCAAACGAATGCTTCAACCTAGAAGAACAAAACTTGGGCATCGAAGTGGGAATGGTGTACTGATCATTACTTGAATGTATCATGAAGATTGGATGAAAAAATATATGTTGAGATTTCAGGAGACTCTAGTTTTTTGAAAGTTTGGCAACCCCTTTCAATATTAGTGTTATTCGCCAGTCCCTGCATTAGGCTACATCAAGAGGAAACAAACCTTAGAGATAGAACGTAGAACTACTTTATTGTGTCAAGTTTCAAGAAGCTAGCACAAACCGTGTTTGATTTAGAGTTCTGGCTGCATCTGTCAATATAGGAGAAAACAGAGTGAAACCTAGAAATTCAAACTGTTACTGCAAACGAATGCATCAACCTAGGAGAACGAAACTTGGGCATCCAAGTTTGATTGGTGTACTGCTCATTACTCGAAAGTATCATTGAGGTCGGAAAAAAATATGTGTTGAGATTTCAGGAGACTCTAGTTTTTTGGCAGCCTAACAACGCCTTTCATTGAAAGTGTTATTCGCCAGTCTGTGCTGAAGGCTACATCAAGAGGAAACAAACCTTAGGGATAGAATGTAGAACTACTTTATTGTGTCAAGTTTCAAGAAGCTAGCCCAAACCGTGTATGATTTAGAGTTTGAACTACATTTGTCAATATAGGAGAAAGCAGAATGAAACCTAAAAATTCAAACTGTTACTGCAAACGAATGCTTCAACGTAGGAGAAGGAAACTTGAGCATCCAAGTGGGATTGGTGTACTGATCATTACTCGAAAGTATCATGAAGATTGGATAAAAAAATATATGTTGAGATTTCAGAAGACTCTAGTTTTGGGAAGTTTCGCAACCCCTTTCAATAAAAGTGTTATTCGCCAGTCCCTGCATTAGGCTACATCAAGAGGAAACAAATCTTAGAGATAGAACGTAGAACTACAGTGTTTTGTCAGGTCTCAAGAAGCTAGCACAAACCGTGTTTGATTTAGAGTTCGAACGGCATCTGTCAATATAGGGCAAAACAGAGTGAAACCTAAAAATTCAAACTGTTCCTGCAAACGAATGCTTCAACCTAGGAGAACGAAACTTGGGCATCCAAGTTTGATTGGTGCACTGCTCATTACTTGAAAGTATCATGAAGGTCGGAAGAAAAAATATATGATGAGATTTCAGGAGACTGTAGTTTTTTGGCAGCCCAACAACGCCTTTCATTGAATGTGTTATTCGCCAGTCTCTGCTTAAGGGTACTTCAAGAGGAAACAAACCTTAGGGATAGAACGTAGAACTACTTTATTGTGTCATGTTTCAAGTAGCTAGCACAAACCGTGTTTGATTTAAAGTTCTAACTGCATCTGTCAATATAGGAGAAAACAGAGTGAAACCTAAAAATTCAAACTGTTCCTGCAAACGAATGCTTCAACCTAGAAGAACAAAACTTGGGCATCGAAGTGGGAATGGTGTACTGATCATTACTTGAATGTATCATGAAGATTGGATGAAAAAATATATGTTGAGATTTCAGGAGACTCTAGTTTTTTGAAAGTTTGGCAACCCCTTTCAATATTAGTGTTATTCGCCAGTCCCTGCATTAGGCTACATCAAGAGGAAACAAACCTTAGAGATAGAACGTAGAACTACTTTATTGTGTCAAGTTTCAAGAAGCTAGCACAAACCGTGTTTGATTTAGAGTTCTGGCTGCATCTGTCAATATAGGAGAAAACAGAGTGAAACCTAGAAATTCAAACTGTTACTGCAAACGAATGCATCAACCTAGGAGAACGAAACTTGGGCATCCAAGTTTGATTGGTGTACTGCTCATTACTCGAAAGTATCATTAAGGTCGGAAAAAAATATGTGTTGAGATTTCAGGAGACTCTAGTTTTTTGGCAGCCTAACAACGCCTTTCATTGAAAGTGTTATTCGCCAGTCTGTGCTGAAGGCTACATCAAGAGGAAACAAACCTTAGGGATAGAATGTAGAACTACTTTATTGTGTCAAGTTTCAAGAAGCTAGCCCAAACCGTGTATGATTTAGAGTTTGAACTACATTTGTCAATATAGAAGAAAACAGTGAAACCTAAAAATTCAAACTGTTACTGCAGACGAATGCTTCAACGTAGGAGAAGGAAACTTGAGCATCCAAGTGGGATTGGTGTACT
>NW_027515067.1:0-96283 GCF_048772815.1 Callospermophilus lateralis | reverse complement strand
CTTGAAGCAGCCCTAACTAGAGACTGCTGAAATACACTTTCATTGGAAACGTGTGCCAAGCGTCCAAAAGTACTGGTTTTCTGAAATCTCGGCAAACATTTTTTCACCCAATCTGGATGATTCTCTGTGGTAGTGATCAGTTCACTAATCCCACTTGGCTGCCCAATTTTCACTCTTCTAGGTTGAAGCGTTCGTTTCCAGTAAGAGTTTGAATTTTTAAATTTCACTCTGTTTTCTCCTATATAGATAGATGTGTTGGGAACTCTAAATGAAACACGGTTTGTGCTAGCTCTTTGAAAATTGACAAAATAAAGGAGTTCTAAGTTCTGTCTCAAAGGTTGTTTCCTCTTGAAGCAGCCCTAAGCAGAGCCTGCCTAAAGACATTTTCATTGGAAAGGTGTGCCAAGCGTCCAAAAGTACTAGTTTTCTGAAATCTCGGCAAACCTTTTTTCACCCAATCTTGATGAGACATTGTGGTAGTGATCAGTTCACTAAGTCCACTTGGCTGCCCAATTTTCACTCTTCTAGGTTGAAGCGTTCGATTCCAGTAAGAGTTTGAATTTTTAGGTTTCACTCTGTTTTCTCCTATATAGATAGATGTGTTGGGAACTCTAAATGAAACACGGTTTGTGCTAGCTCTTTGAAAATTGACAAAATAGAGTAGTTTTAGGTTCTGTCTCCATGGTTTGTTTTTTCTTGAAGCAGCCCTAACTAGAGACTGCCTAAGTACACTTTCATTGGAAAGGTGTGCCAAGCGTCCAAAAGCACTGGTTTTCTGAAATGTCGGCAAACATTTTTTCACCCAATCTTGATGATTCTCTGTGGTAATGATCAGTTCACTAAGCCCACTTGGCTGCCCAATATTCACTCTTCTAGGTTGAAGCGTTCGTTTCCAGTAAGAGTTTGAATTTTTAGGTTTCACTGTGTTTTCTCCTATATAGATAGATGGGTTGGGAACTCTAAATGAAACACGGCTTGTGCTAGCTCTTTGAAAATTGACAAAATAAAGTAGATTTAGGTTCTGTCTCTATGGTTTGATTCCTCTTGAAGCAGCCCTAAGCAGAGCCTGCCTAAAGAATTTTCATTGGAAAGGGGTGCCAAGCGTCCAAAAGTACTGGTTTTCTGAAATCTCGGCAAACATTTTTTCACCCAATATTGATGATTCTCTGTGGTAATGATCAGTTCACTAAGTCCACTTGGCTGCCCAATTTTCACTCTTGTAGGTTGACGCGTTCGTTTCCAGTAAGAGTTTGAATTTTTAGGTTTCACTCTGTTTTCTCCTATATAGATAGATGTGTTGGGAACTCTAAATGAAACACGGTTTGTGCTAGCTCTTTGAAAATTGACAAAATAAATAGTTCTAAGTTCTGTCTCTAAGGTTTGTTTCCTCTTGAAGCAGCCCTAAGCAGAGACTGCCTAAAGATATTTTCATTGGAAAGGGGTGCCAAGCGTCCAAAAGTACTGGTTTTCTGAAATCTCGGCAAACATTTTTTCACCCAATATTGATGATTCTCTGTGGTAGTGACCAGTTCCCTAAGCCCACTTGGCTGCCCAATTTTCACTCTTCTAAGTTGAAGCGTTCGTTTCCAGTAAGAGTTTGAATTTTTAGGTTTCACTGTGTTTTCTCCTATATAGATAGATGTGATTGGAACTCTAAATGAAACACGGTTTGTGCTAGCTCTTTGAAAATTGACAAAATAAAGTAGTTTTAGGTTCTGTCTCTATGGTTTGTTTCCTCTTCAAGCAGCCCTAACTGGAGACTGCCTAAATACACTTTCATTGGAAACGTGTGCCAAGCGTCCAAAAGTACAGGTTTTCTGAAATCTCGGCCAATATTTTTTCACCCAAACTGGATGATTCTCTGTGGTAGTGATCAGTTCACTAAGTCCACTTGGCTGCCCAATTTTCACTCTTCTAGGTTGAAGCGTTCGTTTCCAGTAAGAGTTTGAATTTTTAGGTTTCACTCTGTTTTCTCCTATATAGATAGATGTGTTGGGAACTCTAAATGAAACACGGTTTGTGCTAGCTCTTTGAAAATTGACAAAATAAAGTAGTTTTAGGTTCTGTCTCTATGGTTTGTTTCCTCTTGAAGCAGCCCTAACTGGAGACTGCCTAAATACACTTTCATTGGAAAGGTGTGGGAAGCGTCCAAAAGTACTGGTTTTCTGAAATCTCGGCAAACATTTTTTCACCCCAATATTGATGATTCTCTGTGGTAGTGATCAGTTCACTAAGCCCACTTGGCTGCCAAATTTTCGCTCTTCTAGGTTGAAGCGTGTGTTTCCAGTAAGAGTTTGAATTTTTAGGTTTCACTGTGTTTTCTCCTATATAGATAGATGGGTTGGGAACTCTAAATGAAACACGCCTTGTGCTAGCTCTTTGAAAATTGACAAAATAAAGTAGATTTAGGTTCTGTCTCTATGGTTTGTTTCCTCTTGAAGCAGCCCTAAGCAGAGCCTGCCTAAAGAATTTTCATTGGAAAGGTGTGCCAAGCGTCCAAAAGTACTGGTTTTCTGAAATCTCGGCAAATATTTTTTCACCCAATATTGATGATTCTCTGTGGTAATGATCAGTTCACTAAGTCCACTTGGCTGCCCAATTTTCACTCTTCTAGGTTGAAGCGTTCGTTTCCAGTAAGAGTTTGAATTTTTAGGTTTCACTCTGTTTTCTCCTATATAGATAGATGTGTTGGGAACTCTAAATGAAACACGGTTTGTGCTAGCTCTTTGAAAATTGACAAAATAAAGTAGTTCTACGTTCTGTCTCAAAGGTTGTTTCCTCTTGAAGCAGCCCTAAGCAGAGCCTGCCTAAAGACATTTTCATTGGAAAGGTGTGCCAAGCGTCCAAAAGTACTGGTTTTCTGAAATCTCGGCAAACCTTTTTTCACCCAATCTTGATGAGACATTGTGGTAGTGATCAGTTCACTAAGTCCACTTGGCTGCCCAATTTTCACTCTTCTAGGTTGAAGCGTTCGATTCCAGTAAGAGTTTGAATTTTTAGGTTTCACTCTGTTTTCTCCTATATAGATAGATGTGTTGGGAACTCTAAATGAAACACGGTTTGTGCTAGCTCTTTGAAAATTGACAAAATAAAGTAGATTTAGGTTCTGTCTCTATGGTTTGTTTCCTCTTGAAGCAGCCCTAAGCAGAGCCTGCCTAAAGAATTTTCATTGGAAAGGGGTGCCAAGCGTCCAAAAGTACTGGTTTTCTGAAATCTCGGCAAACATTTTTTCACCCAATCTTCATGATTCTCTGTGGCAATGATCAGTTCACTAAGTCCACTTGGCTGCCCAATTTTCACTCTTCTAGGTTGAAGCGTTCGTTTCCAGTAAGAGTTTGAATTTTTAGGTTTCACTCTGTTTTCTCCTATATAGATAGATGTGTTGGGAACTCTAAATGAAACACGGTTTGTGCTAGCTCTTTGAAAATTGAAAAAATAAAGTAGTTCTAAGTTCTGTCTCTAAGGTTTGTTTCCTCTTGAAGCAGCCCTAAGCAGAGCCTGCCTAAAGACATTTTCATTGGAAAGGTGTGCCAAGCGTCCCAAAGTACTGGTTTTCTGAAATCTCGGCAAACCTTTTTCACCCAATCTTGATGAGACATTGTGGTAGTGATCAGTTCACTAAGTCCACTTGGCTGCCCAATTTTCACTCTTCTAGGTTGAAGCGTTCGATTCCAGTAAGAGTTTGAGTTTTTAGGTTTCACTCTGTTTTCTCCTATATAGATAGATGTGTTGGGAACTCTAAATGAAACACGGTTTGTGCTAGCTCTTTGAAAATTGACAAAATAGAGTGGTTTTAGGTTCTGTCTCCATGGTTTGTTTTTTCTTGAAGCAGCCCTAACTAGAGACTGCCTAAGTACACTTTCATTGGAAAGGTGTGCCAAGCGTCCAAAAGCACTGGTTTTCTGAAATGTCGGCAAACATTTTTTCACCCAATCTTGATGATTCTCTGTGGTAATGATCAGTTCACTAAGCCCACTTGGCTGCCCAATATTCACTCTTCTAGGTTGAAGCGTTCGTTTCCAATAAGAGTTTGAATTTTTAGGTTTCACTCTGTTTTCTCCTATATAGATAGATGTGTTGGGAACTCTAAATGAAACACGGTTTGTGCTAGCTCTTTGAAAATTGACAAAATAAAGTAGTTCTAAGTTCTGTCTCAAAGGTTGTTTCCTCTTGAAGCAGCCCTAAGCAGAGCCTGCCTAAAGACATTTTCATTGGAAAGGTGTGCCAAGCGTCCAAAAGCACTGGTTTTCTGAAATGTCCGCAAACATTTTTTCACCCAATATTGATGATTTTCTGTGGTTGTGATCAGTTCACTAAGCCCACTTGGCTGCCAAATTTTCACTCTTCTAGGTTGAAGCGTGTGTTTCCAGTAAGACTTTGAATTTTTAGGTTTCACTGTGTTTTCTCCTATATAGATAGATGGGTTGGGAACTCTAAATGAAACACGGCTTGTGCTAGCTCTTTGAAAATTGACAAAATAAAGTAGATTTAGGTTCTGTCTCTATGGTTTGTTTCCTCTTGAAGCAGCCCTAAGCAGAGCCTGCCTAAAGAATTTTCATTGGAAAGGTGTGCCAAGCGTCCAAAAGTACTGGTTTTCTGAAATCTCGGCAAACATTTTTTCACCCAATATTGATGATTCTCTGTGGTAATGATCAGTTCACTAAGTCCACTTGGCTGCCCAATTTTCACTCTTCTAGGTTGAAGCGTGTGTTTCCAGTAAGACTTTGAATTTTTAGGTTTCACTGTGTTTTCTCCTATATAGATAGATGGGTTGGGAACTCTAAATGAAACACGGCTTGTGCTAGCTCTTTGAAAATTGACAAAATAAAGTAGATTTAGGTTCTGTCTCTATGGTTTGTTTCCTCTTGAAGCAGCCCTAAGCAGAGCCTGCCTAAAGAATTTTCATTGGAAAGGTGTGCCAAGCGTCCAAAAGTACTGGTTTTCTGAAATCTCGGCAAACATTTTTTCACCCAATATTGATGATTCTCTGTGGTAATGATCAGTTCACTAAGTCCACTTGGCTGCCCAATTTTCACTCTTCTAGGTTGAAGCGTTCGTTTCCAATAAGAGTTTGAATTTTTAGGTTTCACTCTGTTTTCTCCTATATAGATAGATGTGTTTGGAACTCTAAATGAAACACGGTTTGTGCTAGCTCTTTGAAAATTGACAAAATAAAGTAGATTTAGATTCTGTCTCTATGGTTTGTTTCCTCTTGAAGCAGCCCTAACTAGAGACTGCCGAAATACACTTTCATTGGAAACGTGTGCCAAGCGTCCAAAAGTACTGGTTTTCTGAAATCTCGGCAAACATTTTTTCACCCAATCTTGATGATTCTCTGTGGTAATGATCAGTTCACTAAGTCCACTTGGCTGCCCAATTTTCACTCTTCTAGGTTGAAGCGTTCGTTTCCAGTAAGAGTTTGAATTTTTAGGTTTCACTCTGTTTTCTCCTATATAGATAGATGTGTTGGGAACTCTAAATGAAACACGGTATGTGCTAGCTCTTTGAAAGTTGACAAAATAAAGTAGTTTTAGGTTCTGTCTCAAAGGTTGTTTCCTCTTGAAGCAGCCCTAACTGGAGACTGCCTAAATACACTTTCATTGGAAACGTGTGCCAAGCGTCCAAAAGTACTGGTTTTCTGAAATCTCGGCAAACATTTTTTCACCCAATCTGGATGATTCTCTGTGGTAGTGATCAGTTCACTAAGCCCACTTGGCTGCCCAATTTTCACTCTTCTAGGTTGAAGCGTTCGTTTCCAGTAAGAGTTTGAATTTTTAAATTTCACTCTGTTTTCTCCTATATAGATAGATGTGTTGGGAACTCTAAATGAAACACGGTTTGTGCTAGCTCTTTGAAAATTGACAAAATAAAGTAGTTCTAAGTTCTGTCTCAAAGGTTGTTTCCTCTTGAAGCAGCCCTAAGCAGAGCCTGCCTAAAGACATTTTCATTGGAAAGGTGTGCCAAGCGTCCAAAAGTACTAGTTTTCTGAAATCTCCGCAAACCTTTTTTCACCCAATCTTGATGAGACATTGTGGTAGTGATCAGTTCACTAAGTCCACTTGGCTGCCCAATTTTCACTCTTCTAGGTTGAAGCGTTCGATTCCAGTAAGAGTTTGAATTTTTAGGTTTCACTCTGTTTTCTCCTATATAGATAGATGTGTTGGGAACTCTAAATGAAACACGGTTTGTGCTAGCTCTTTGAAAATTGACAAAATAGAGTAGTTTTAGGTTCTGTCTCCATGGTTTGTTTTTTCTTGAAGCAGCCCTAACTAGAGAATGCCTAAGTACACTTTCATTGGAAAGGTGTGCCATCGTCCAAAAGCACTGGTTTTCTGAAATGTCGGCAAACATTTTTTCACCCAATCTTGATGATTCTCTGTGGTAATGATCAGCTCACTAAGCCCACTTGGCTGCCCAATATTCACTCTTCTAGGTTGAAGCGTTCGTTTCCAATAAGAGTTTGAATTTTTAGGTTTCACTCTGTTTTCTCCTATATAGATAGATGTGTTGGGAACTCTAAATGAAACACGGTTTGTGCTAGCTCTTTGAAGATTGACAAAATAAAGTAGTTTTAGGTTCTGTCTCTAAGGTTTGTTTCCTCTTGAAGCAGCCCTAAGCAGAGCCTGCCTAAAGACATTTTCATTGGAAAGGTGTGCCAAGCGTCCCAAAGTACTGGTTTTCTGAAATCTCGGCAAACCTTTTTCACCCAATCTTGATGAGACATTGTGGTAGTGATCAGTTCACTAAGTCCACTTGGCTGCCCAATTTTCACTCTTCTAGGTTGAAGCGTTCGATTCCAGTAGGAGTTTGAGTTTTTAGGTTTCACTCTGTTTTCTCCTATATAGATAGATGTGTTGGGAACTCTAAATGAAACACGGTTTGTGCTAGCTCTTTGAAAATTGACAAAATAGAGTGGTTTTAGGTTCTGTCTCCATGGTTTGTTTTTTCTTGAAGCAGCCCTAACTAGAGACTGCCTAAGTACACTTTCATTGGAAAGGTGTGCCAAGCGTCCAAAAGCACTGGTTTTCTGAAATGTCGGCAAACATTTTTTCACCCAATCTTGATGATTCTCTGTGGTAATGATCAGTTCACTAAGCCCACTTGGCTGCCCAATATTCACTCTTCTAGGTTGAAGCGTTCGTTTCCAATAAGAGTTTGAATTTTTAGGTTTCACTCTGTTTTCTCCTATATAGATAGATGTGTTGGGAACTCTAAATGAAACACGGTTTGTGCTAGCTCTTTGAAAATTGACAAAATAAAGTAGTTCTAAGTTCTGTCTCAAAGGTTGTTTCCTCTTGAAGCAGCCCTAAGCAGAGCCTGCCTAAAGACATTTTCATTGGAAAGGTGTGCCAAGCGTCCAAAAGTACTGGTTTTCTGAAATCTCGGCAAACCTTTTTTCACCCAATCTTGATGAGACATTGTGGTAGTGATCAGTTCACTAAGTCCACTTGGCTGCCCAATTTTCACTCTTCTAGGTTGAAGCGTTCGTTTCCAATAAGAGTTTGAATTTTTAGGTTTCACTCTGTTTTTTCCTATATAGATAGATGTGTTGGGAACTCTAAATGAAACACGGTTTGTGCTAGCTCTTTGAAAATTGACAAAATAGAGTGGTTTTAGGTTCTGTCTCCATGGTTTGTTTTTTCTTGAAGCAGCCCTAACTAGAGACTGCCTAAATACACTTTCATTGGAAAGGTGTGCCATCGTCCAAAAGCACTGGTTTTCTGAAATCTCGGCAAACATTTTTTCACCCAATCTTGATGATTCTCTGTGGTAATGATCAGTTCACTAAGCCCACTTGGCTGCCCAATATTCACTCTTCTAGGTTGAAGCGTTCGTTTCCAGTAAGAGTTTGAATTTTTAGTTTTCACTCTGTTTTTTCCTATATAGATAGATGTGTTGGGAACTCTAAATGAAACACGGTTTGTGCTAGCTCTTTGAAAATTGACAAAATAAAGTAGTTTTAGGTTCTGTCTCTATGGTTTGTTTCCTCTTGAAGCAGCCCTAAGCAGAGCCTGCCTAAAGACATTTTCATTGGAAAGGTGTGCCAAGCGTCCAAAAGTACTGGTTTTCTGAAATCTCGGTAAACCTTTTTTCACCCAATCTTGATGAGACATTGTGGTAGTGATCAGTTCACTAAGTCCACTTGGCTGCCCAATTTTCACTCTTCTAGGTTGAAGCGTTCGTTTCCAATAAGAGTTTGAATTTTTAGGTTTCACTCTGTTTTTTCCTATATAGATAGATGTGTTGGGAACTCTAAATGAAACACGGTTTGTGCTAGCTCTTTGAAAATTGACAAAATAAAGTAGTTCTAAGTTCTGTCTCTAAGGTTTGTTTCCTCTTGAAGCAGCCCTAAGCAGAGCCTGCCTAAAGATATTTTCATTGGAAAGGTGTGCCAAGCGTCCAAAAGTACTGGTTTTCTGAAATCTCGGCAAACATTTTTTCACCCAATATTGATGATTCTCTGTGGTAGTGATCAGTTCACTAAGCCCACTTGGCTGCCAAATTTTCACTCTTCTAGGTTGAAGCGTGTGTTTCCAGTAAGAGTTTGAAATTTTAGGTTTCACTCTGTTTTCTCCTATATAGATAGATGGGTTGGGAACTCTAAATGAAACACGGCTTGTGCTAGCTCTTTGAAAATTGACAAAATAAAGTAGATTTAGGTTCTGTCTCTATGGTTTGTTTCCTCTTGAAGCAGCCCTAAGCAGAGCCTGCCTAAAGAATTTTCATTGTAAAGGTGTGCCAAGCGTCCAAAAGTACTGGTATTCTGAAATCTCGGCAAACATTTTTTCACCCAATATTGATGATTCTCTGTGGTAATGATCAGTTCACTAAGTCCACTTGGCTGCCCAATTTTCACTCTTCTAGGTTGAAGCGTTCGTTTCCAGTAAGAGTTTGAATTTTTAGGTTTCACTCTGTTTTCTCCTATATAGATAGATGTGTTGGAAACTCTAAATGAAACACGGTTTGTGCTAGCTCTTTGAAAATTGACAAAATAAAGTAGTTCTAAGTTCTGTCTCTAAGGTTTGTTTCCTCTTGAAGCAGCCCTAAGCAGAGCCTGCCTAAAGACATTTTCATTGGAAAGGTGTGCCAAGCGTCCAAAAGTACTGGTTTTCTGAAATCTCGGCAAACCTTTTTCACCCAATCTTGATGAGACATTGTGGTAGTGATCAGTTCACTAAGTCCACTTGGCTGCCCAATTTTCACTCTTCTAGGTTGAAGCGTTCGATTCCAGTAAGAGTTTGAGTTTTTAGGTTTCACTCTGTTTTCTCCTATATAGATAGATGTGTTGGGAACTCTAAATGAAACACGGTTTGTGCTAGCTCTTTGAAAATTGACAAAATAGAGTGGTTTTAGGTTCTGTCTCCATGGTTTGTTTTTTCTTGAAGCAGCCCTAACTAGAGACTGCCTAAGTACACTTTCATTGGAAAGGTGTGCCAAGCGTCCAAAAGCACTGGTTTTCTGAAATGTCGGCAAACATTTTTTCACCCAATCTTGATGATTCTCTGTGGTAATGATCAGTTCACTAAGCCCACTTGGCTGCCCAATATTCACTCTTCTAGGTTGAAGCGTTCGTTTCCAATAAGAGTTTGAATTTTTAGGTTTCACTCTGTTTTCTCCTATATAGATAGATGTGTTGGGAACTCTAAATGAAACACGGTTTGTGCTAGCTCTTTGAAAATTGACAAAATAAAGTAGTTCTAAGTTCTGTCTCAAAGGTTGTTTCCTCTTGAAGCAGCCCTAAGCAGAGCCTGCCTAAAGACATTTTCATTGGAAAGGTGTGCCAAGCGTCCAAAAGTACTGGTTTTCTGAAATCTCGGCAAACCTTTTTTCACCCAATCTTGATGAGACATTGTGGTAGTGATCAGTTCACTAAGTCCACTTGGCTGCCCAATTTTCACTCTTCTAGGTTGAAGCGTTCGTTTCCAATAAGAGTTTGAATTTTTAGGTTTCACTCTGTTTTTTCCTATATAGATAGATGTGTTGGGAACTGTAAATGAAACACGGTTTGTGCTAGCTCTTTGAAAATTGACAAAATAGAGTGGTTTTAGGTTCTGTCTCCATGGTTTGTTTTTTCTTGAAGCAGCCCTAACTAGAGACTGCCTAAATACACTTTCATTGGAAAGGTGTGCCAAGCGTCCAAAAGCACTGGTTTTCTGAAATGTCGGCAAACATTTTTTCACCCAATCTTGATGATTCTCTGTGGTAATGATCAGTTCACTAAGCCCACTTGGCTGCCCAATATTCACTCTTCTAGGTTGAAGCGTTCGTTTCCAGTAAGAGTTTGAATTTTTAGGTTTCACTGTGTTTTCTCCTATATAGATAGATGGGTTGGGAACTCTAAATGAAACACGGCTTGTGCTAGCTCTTTGAAAATTGACAAAATAAAGTAGATTTAGGTTCTGTCTCTATGGTTTGTTTCCTCTTGAAGCAGCCCTAAGCAGAGCCTGCCTAAAGAATTTTCATTGGAAAGGTGTGCCAAGCGTCCAAAAGTACTGGTTTCTGAAATCTCGGCAAACATTTTTTCACCCAATATTGATGATTCTCTGTGGTAATGATCAGTTCACTAAGTCCACTTGGCTGCCCCATTTTCACTCTTCTAGGTTGAAGCGTTCGTTTCCAATAAGAGTTTGAATTTTTAGGTTTCACTCTGTTTTCTCCTATATAGATAGATGGGTTGGGAACTCTAAATGAAACACGGTTTGTGCTAGCTCTTTGAAAATTGACAAAATAAAGTAGATTTAGATTCTGTCTCTATGGTTTGTTTCCTCTTGAAGCAGCCCTAACTAGAGACTGCCGAAATACACTTTCATTGGAAACGTGTGCCAAGCGTCCAAAAGTACTGGTTTTCTGAAATCTCGGCAAACATTTTTTCACCCAATCTTGATGATTCTCTGTGGTAATGATCAGTTCACTAAGTCCACTTGGCTGCCCAATTTTCACTCTTCTAGGTTGAAGCGTTCGTTTCCAGTAAGAGTTTGAATTTTTAGGTTTCACTCTGTTTTCTCCTATATAGATAGATGTGTTGGGAACTCTAAATGAAACACGGTTTGTGCTAGCTCTTTGAAAGTTGACAAAATAAAGTAGTTTTAGGTTCTGTCTCAAAGGTTGTTTCCTCTTGAAGCAGCCCTAACTGGAGACTGCCTAAATACACTTTCATTGGAAACGTGTGCCAAGCGTCCAAAAGTACTGGTTTTCTGAAATCTCGGCAAACATTTTTTCACCCAATCTGGATGATTCTCTGTGGTAGTGATCAGTTCACTAAGCCCACTTGGCTGCCCAATTTTCCCTCTTCTAGGTTGAAGCGTGTGTTTCCAGTAAGAGTTTGAATTTTTAGGTTTCACTCTGTTTTCTCCTATATACATAGATGTGTTGGGAACTCTAAATGAAACACGGCTTGTGCTAGCTCTTTGAAAATTGACAAAATAAAGTAGATTTAGGTTCTGTCTCTATGGTTTGTTTCCTCTTGAAGCAGCCCTAAGCAGAGCCTGCCTAAAGAATTTTCATTGGAAAGGTGTGCCAAGCGTCCAAAAGTACTGGTTTTCTGAAATCTCGGCAAACATTTTTTCACCCAATATTGATGATTCTCTGTGGTAATGATCAGTTCACTAAGTCCACTTGGCTGCCCAATTTCACTCTTCTAGGTTGAAGCGTTCGTTTCCAGTAAGAGTTTGAATTTTTAGGTTTCACTCTGTTTTCTCCTATATAGATAGATGTGTTGGAAACTCTAAATGAAACACGGTTTGTGCTAGCTCTTTGAAAATTGAAAAATAAAGTATTTCTAAGTTCTGTCTCTAAGGTTTGTTTCCTCTTGAAGCAGCCCTAAGCAGAGCCTGCCTAAAGACATTTTCATTGGAAAGGTGTGCCAAGCGTCCAAAAGTACTGGTTTTCTGAAATCTCGGCAAACCTTTTTCACCCAATCTTGATGAGACATTGTGGTAGTGATCAGTTCACTAAGTCCACTTGGCTGCCCAATTTTCACTCTTCTAGGTTGAAGCGTTCGATTCCAGTAAGAGTTTGAGTTTTTAGGTTTCACTCTGTTTTCTCCTATATAGATAGATGTGTTGGGAACTCTAAATGAAACACGGTTTGTGCTAGCTCTTTGAAAATTGACAAAATAGAGTGGTTTTAGGTTCTGTCTCCATGGTTTGTTTTTTCTTGAAGCAGCCCTAACTAGAGACTGCCTAAGTACACTTTCATTGGAAAGGTGTGCCAAGCGTCCAAAAGCACTGGTTTTCTGAAATGTCGGCAAACATTTTTTCACCCAATCTTGATGATTCTCTGTGGTAATGATCAGTTCACAAAGCCCACTTGCCTGCCCAATATTCACTCTTCTAGGTTGAAGCGTTCGTTTCCAATAAGAGTTTGAATTTTTAGGTTTCACTCTGTTTTCTCCTATATAGATAGATGTGTTGGGAACTCTAAATGAAACACGGTTTGTGCTAGCTCTTTGAAAATTGACAAAATAAAGTAGTTCTAAGTTCTGTCTCAAAGGTTGTTTCCTCTTGAAGCAGCCCTAAGCAGAGCCTGCCTAAAGACATTTTCATTGGAAAGGTGTGCCAAGCGTCCAAAAGTAGTGGTTTTCTGAAATCTCGGCAAACCTTTTTTCACCCAATCTTGATGAGACATTGTGGTAGTGATCAGTTCACTAAGTCCACTTGGCTGCCCAATTTTCACTCTTCTAGGTTGAAGCGTTCGTTTCCAATAAGAGATTGAATTTTTAGGTTTCACTCTGTTTTTTCCTATATAGAAAGATGTGTTGGGAACTCTAAATGAAACACGGTTTGTGCTAGCTCTTTGAAAATTGACAAAATAGAGTGGTTTTAGGTTCTGTCTCCATGGTTTGTTTTTTCTTGAAGCAGCCCTAACTAGAGACTGCCTAAATACACTTTCATTGGAAAGGTGTGCCAAGCGTCCAAAAGCACTGGTTTTCTGAAATGTCGGCAAACATTTTTTCACCCAATCTTGATGATTCTCTGTGGTAATGATCAGTTCACTAAGCCCACTTGGCTGCCCAATATTCACTCTTCTAGGTTGAAGCGTTCGTTTCCAGTAAGAGTTTGAATTTTTAGGTTTCACTGTGTTTTCTCCTATATAGATAGATGGGTTGGGAACTCTAAATGAAACACGGCTTGTGCTAGCTCTTTGAAAATTGACAAAATAAAGTAGATTTAGGTTCTGTCTCTATGGTTTGTTTCCTCTTGAAGCAGCCCTAAGCAGAGCCTGCCTAAAGAATTTTCATTGGAAAGGTGTGCCAAGCGTCCAAAAGTACTGGTTTTCTGAAATCTCGGCAAACATTTTTTCACCCAATATTGATGATTCTCTGTGGTAATGATCAGTTCACTAAGTCCACTTGGCTGCCCAATTTTCACTCTTCTAGGTTGAAGCGTTCGTTTCCAATAAGAGTTTGAATTTTTAGGTTTCACTCTGTTTTCTCCTATATAGATAGATGTGTTTGGAACTCTAAATGAAACACGGTTTGTGCTAGCTCTTTGAAAATTAACAAAATAAAGTAGATTTAGATTCTGTCTCTATGGTTTGTTTCCGCTTGAAGCAGCCCTAACTAGAGACTGCCGAAATACACTTTCATTGGAAACGTGTGCCAAGTGTCCAAAAGTACTGGTTTTCTGAAATCTCGGCAAACATTTTTTCACCCAATCTTGATGATTCTCTGTGGTAATGATCAGTTCACTAAGTCCACTTGGCTGCCCAATTTTCACTCTTCTAGGTTGAAGCGTTCGTTTCCAGTAAGAGTTTGAATTTTTAGGTTTCACTCTGTTTTCTCCTATATAGATAGATGTGTTGGGAACTCTAAATGAAACACGGTTTGTGCTAGCTCTTTGAAAGTTGACAAAATAAAGTAGTTTTAGGTTCTGTCTCAAAGGTTGTTTCCTCTTGAAGCAGCCCTAACTGGAGACTGCCTAAATACACTTTCATTGGAAACGTGTGCCAAGCGTCCAAAAGTACTGGTTTTCTGAAATCTCGGCAAACATTTTTTCACCCAATCTGGATGATTCTCTGTGGTAGTGATCAGTTCACTAAGCCCACTTGGCTGCCCAATTTTCACTCTTCTAGGTTGAAGCGTTCGTTTCCAGTAAGAGTTTGAATTTTTAAATTTCACTCTGTTTTCTCCTATATAGATAGATGTGTTGGGAACTCTAAATGAAACACGGTTTGTGCTAGCTCTTTGAAAATTGACAAAATAAAGTAGTTCTAAGTTCTGTCTCAAAGGTTGTTTCCTCTTGAAGCAGCCCTAAGCAGAGCCTGCCTAAAGACATTTTCATTGGAAAGGTGTGCCAAGCGTCCAAAAGTACTAGTTTTCTGAAATCTCGGCAAACCTTTTTTCACCCAATCTTGATGAGACATTGTGGTAGTGATCAGTTCACTAAGTCCACTTGGCTGCCCAATTTTCACTCTTGTAGGTTGAAGCGTTCGATTCCAGTAAGAGTTTGAATTTTTAGGTTTCACTCTGTTTTCTCCTATATAGATAGATGTGTTGGGAACTCTAAATGAAACACGGTTTGTGCTAGCTCTTTGAAAATTGACAAAATAGAGTAGTTTAAGTTCTGTCTCCATGGTTTGTTTTTTCTTGAAGCAGCCCTAACTAGAGACTGCCTAAGTACACTTTCATTGGAAAGGTGTGCCAAGTGTCCAAAAGCACTGGTTTTCTGAAATCTCGGCAAACATTTTTTCACCCAATCTTGATGATTCTCTGTGGTAATGATCAGTTCACTAAGCCCACTTGGCTGCCCAATATTCACTCTTCTAGGTTGAAGCGTTCGTTTCCAGTAAGAGTTTGAATTTTTAGGTTTCACTCTGTTTTTTCCTATATAGATAGATGTGTTGGGAACTCTAAATGAAACACGGTTTGTGCTAGCTCTTTGAAAATTGACAAAATAAAGTAGTTTTAGGTTCTGTCTCTATGGTTTGTTTCCTCTTGAAGCAGCCCTAAGCAGAGCCTGCCTAAAGACATTTTCATTGGAAAGGTGTGCCAAGCATCCAAAAGTACTGGTTTTCTGAAATCTCGGCAAACCTTTTTTCACCCAATCTTGATGAGACATTGTGGTAGTGATCAGTTCACTAAGTCCACTTGGCTGCCCAATTTTCACTCTTCTAGGTTGAAGCGTTCGTTTCCAATAAGAGTTTGAATTTTTAGGTTTCACTCTGTTTTTTCCTATATAGATAGATGTGTTGGGAACTCTAAATGAAACACGGTTTGTGCTAGCTCTTTGAAAATTGACAAAATAAAGTAGTTCTATGTTCTGTCTCTAAGGTTTGTTTCCTCTTGAAGCAGCCCTAAGCAGAGCCTGCCTAAAGACATTTTCATTGGAAAGGTGTGCCAAGCGTCCAAAAGTACTGGTTTTCTGAAATCTCGGCAAACATTTTTTCACCCAATATTGATGATTCTCTGTGGTAGTGATCAGTTCACTAAGCCCACTTGGCTGCCAAATTTTCATTCTTCTAGGTTGAAGCGTGTGTTTCCAGTAAGAGTTTGAATTTTTAGGTTTCACTCTGTTTTCTCCTATATAGATAGATGTGTTGGGAACTCTAAATGAAACACGGTTTGTGCTAGCTCTTTGAAAGTTGACAAAATAAAGTAGTTTTAGGTTCTGTCTCAAAGGTTGTTTCCTCTTGAAGCAGCCCTAACTGGAGACTGCCTAAATACACTTTCATTGGAAACGTGTGCCAAGCGTCCAAAAGTACTGGTTTTCTGAAATCTCGGCAAACATTTTTTCACCCAATCTGGATGATTCTCTGTGGTAGTGATCAGTTCAATAAGCCCACTTGGCTGCCCAATTTTCACTCTTCTAGGTTGAAGCGTTCGTTTCCAGTAAGAGTTTGAATTTTTAAATTTCACTCTGTTTTCTCCTATATAGATAGATGTGTTGGGAACTCTAAATGAAACACGGTTTGTGCTAGCTCTTTGAAAATTGACAAAATAAAGTAGTTCTAAGTTCTGTCTCAAAGGTTGTTTCCTCTTGAAGCAGCCCTAAGCAGAGCCTGCCTAAAGACATTTTCATTGGAAAGGTGTGCCAAGCGTCCAAAAGTACTAGTTTTCTGAAATCTCGGCAAACCTTTTTTCACCCAATCTTGATGAGACATTGTGGTAGTGATCAGTTCACTAAGTCCACTTGGCTGCCCAATTTTCACTCTTCTAGGTTGAAGCGTTCGATTCCAGTAAGAGTTTGAATTTTTAGGTTTCACTCTGTTTTCTCCTATATAGATAGATGTGTTGGGAACTCTAAATGAAACACGGTTTGTGCTAGCTCTTTGAAAATTGACAAAATAGAGTAGTTTAAGTTCTGTCTCCATGGTTTGTTTTTTCTTGAAGCAGCCCTAACTAGAGACTGCCTAAGTACACTTTCATTGGAAAGGTGTGCCAAGCGTCCAAAAGCACTGGTTTTCTGAAATGTCGGCAAACATTTTTTCACCCAATCTTGATGATTCTCTGTGGTAATGATCAGTTCACTAAGCCCACTTGGCTGCCCAATATTCACTCTTCTAGGTTGAAGCGTTCGTTTCCAGTAAGAGTTGGAATTTTTAGGTTTCACTCTGTTTTTTCCTATATAGATAGATGTGTTGGGAACTCTAAATGAAACACGGTTTGTGCTAGCTCTTTGAAAATTGACAAAATAAAGTAGTTTTAGGTTCTGTCTCTATGGTTTGTTTCCTCTTGAAGCAGCCCTAAGGAGAGCCTGCCTAAAGACATTTTCATTGGAAAGGTGTGCCAAGCGTCCAAAAGTACTGGTTTTCTGAAATCTCGGCAAACCTTTTTTCACCCAATCTTGATGAGACATTGTGGTAGTGATCAGTTCACTAAGTCCACTTGGCTGCCCAATTTTCACTCTTCTAGGTTGAAGCGTTCGTTTCCAATAAGAGTTTGAATTTTTAGGTTTCACTCTGTTTTTTCCTATATAGATAGATGTGTTGGGAACTCTAAATGAAACACGGTTTGTGCTAGCTCTTTGAAAATTGACAAAATAAAGTAGTTCTAAGTTCTGTCTCTAAGGTTTGTTTCCTCTTGAAGCAGCCCTAAGCAGAGCCTGCCTAAAGACATTTTCATTGGAAAGGTGTGCCAAGCGTCCAAAAGTACTGGTTTTCTGAAATCTCGGCAAACATTTTTTCACCCAATATTGATGATTCTCTGTGGTAGTGATCAGTTCACTAAGCCCACTTGGCTGCCAAATTTTCATTCTTCTAGGTTGAAGCGTGTGTTTCCAGTAAGAGTTTGAATTTTTAGGTTTCACTCTGTTTTCTCCTATATAGATAGATGGGTTGGGAACTCTAAATGAAACACGGCTTGTGCTAGCTCTTTGAAAATTGACAAAATAAAGTAGATTTAGGTTCTGTCTCTATGGTTTGTTTCCTCTTGAAGCAGCCCTAAGCAGAGCCTGCCTAAAGAATTTTCATTGGAAAGGTGTGCCAAGCGTCCAAAAGTACTGGTTTTCTGAAATCTCGGCAAACATTTTTTCACCCAATATTGATGATTCTCTGTGGTAATGATCAGTTCACTAAGTCCACTTGGCTGCCCAATTTTCACTCTTCTAGGTTGAAGCGTTCGTTTCCAGTAAGAGTTTGAATTTTTAGGTTTCACTCTGTTTTCTCCTATATAGATAGATGTGTTGGAAACTCTAAATGAAACACGGTTTGTGCTAGCTCTTTGAAAATTGACAAAATAAAGTAGTTCTAAGTTCTGTCTCTAAGGTTTGTGTCCTCTTGAAGCAGCCCTAAGCAGAGCCTGCCTAAAGACATTTTCATTGGAAAGGTGTGCCAAGCGTCCAAAAGTACTGGTTTTCTGAAATCTCGGCAAACCTTTTTCACCCAATCTTGATGAGACATTGTGGTAGTGATCAGTTCACTAAGTCCACTTGGCTGCCCAATTTTCACTCTTCTAGGTTGAAGCGTTCGATTCCAGTAAGAGTTTGAGTTTTTAGGTTTCACTCTGTTTTCTCCTATATAGATAGATGTGTTGGGAACTCTAAATGAAACACGGTTTGTGCTAGCTCTTTGAAAATTGACAAAATAGAGTGGTTTTAGGTTCTGTCTCCATGGTTTGTTTTTTCTTGAAGCAGCCCTAACTAGAGACTGCCTAAGTACACTTTCATTGGAAAGGTGTGCCAAGCGTCCAAAAGCACTGGTTTTCTGAAATGTCGGCAAACATTTTTTCACCCAATCTTGATGATTCTCTGTGGTAATGATCAGTTTACTAAGCCCACTTGGCTGCCCAATATTCACTCTTCTAGGTTGAAGCGTTCGTTTCCAATAAGAGTTTGAATTTTTAGGTTTCACTCTGTTTTCTCCTATATAGATAGATGTGTTGGGAACTCTAAATGAAACACGGTTTGTGCTAGCTCTTTGAAAATTGACAAAATAAAGTAGTTCTAAGTTCTTTCTCAAAGGTTGTTTCCTCTTGAAGCAGCCCTAAGCAGAGCCTGCCTAAAGACATTTTCATTGGAAAGGTGTGCCAAGCGTCCAAAAGTACTGGTTTTCTGAAATCTCGGCAAACCTTTTTTCACCCAATCTTGATGAGACATTGTGGTAGTGATCAGTTCACTAAGTCCACTTGGCTGCCCAATTTTCACTCTTCTAGGTTGAAGCGTTCGTTTCCAATAAGAGTTTGAATTTTTAGGTTTCACTCTGTTTTTTCCTATATAGATAGATGTGTTGGGAACTCTAAATGAAACACGGTTTGTGCTAGCTCTTTGAAAATTGACAAAATAGAGTAGTTTTAGGTTCTGTCTCTATGGTTTGTTTCCTCTTGAAGCAGCCCTAACTGGAGACTGCCTAAATACACTTTCATTGGAAACGTGTGCCAAGCGTCCAAAAGTACTGGTTTTCTGAAATCACGGCAAACATTTTTTCACCCAATCTGGATGATTCTCTGTGGTAGTGATCAGTTCACTAAGTCAACTTGGCTTCCCAATTTTCACTCTTCTAGGTAGAAGCGTTCGTTTCCAGTAAGAGTTTGAATTTTTAGGTTTCACTCTGTTTTCTCCTATATAGATAGATGTGTTGGGAACTCTAAATGAAACACGGTTTGTGCTAGCTCTTTGAAAATTGACAAAATAAATAGTTCTAAGTTCTGTCTCTAAGGTTTGTTTCCTCTTGAAGCAGCCCTAAGCAGAGACTGCCTAAAGACATTTTCATTGGAAAGGGGTGCCAAGCGTCCAAAAGTACTGGTTTTCTGAAATTTCGGCAAACATTTTTTCACCCAATATTGATGATTCTCTGTGGTAGTGATCAGTTCACTAAGCCCACTTGGCTGCCAAATTTTCACTCTTCTAGGTTGAAGCGTGTGTTTCCAGTAAGACTTTGAATTTTTAGGTTTCACTGTGTTTTCTCCTATATAGATAGATGGGTTGGGAACTCTAATGAAACACGGCTTGTGCTAGCTCTTTGAAAATTGACAAAATAAAGTAGATTTAGGTTCTGTCTCTATGGTTTGTTTCCTCTTGAAGCAGCCCTAAGCAGAGGCCTGCCTAAAGAATTTTCATTGGAAAGGTGTGCCAAGCGTCCAAAAGTACTGGTTTTCTGAAATCTCGGCAAACATTTTTTCACCCAATCTGATGATTCTCTGTGGTAATGATCAGTTCACTAAGTCCACTTGGCTGCCCAATTTTCACTCTTCTAGGTTGAAGCGTTCGTTTCCAGTAAGAGTTTGAATTTTTAGGTTTCACTCTGTTTTCTCCTATATAGATAGATGTGTTGGGAACTCTAAATGAAACACGGTTTGTGCTAGCTCTTTGAAAAGTTGACAAAATAAAGTAGTTTTAGGTTCTGTCTCATAGGTTGTTTCCTCTTGAAGCAGCCCTAACTGGAGGACTGCCTAAATACACTTTCATTGGAAAAGTGTGCCAAGCGTCCAAAAGTACTGGTTTTCTGAAATCTCGGCAAACATTTTTCACCCAATCTGGATGATTCTCTGTGGTAGTGATCAGTTCACTAAGCCCACTTGGCTGCCCAATTTTCACTCTTCTAGGTTGAAGCGTTCGTTTCCAGTAAGAGGTTTGAATTTTTAAATTTCACTCTGTTTTCTCGTATATAGATAGATGGGTTGGGAACTCTAAATGAAACACGGTTTGTGCTAGCTCTTTGAAAATTGACAAAATAAAGTAGTTCTAAGTTCTGTCTCAAAGGTTGTTTCCTCTTGAAGCAGCCCTAAGCAGAGCCTGCCTAAAGACATTTTCATTGGAAAGGTGTGCCAAGCGTCAAAAGTACTAGTTTTCTGAAATCTCGGCAAACCTTTTTTCACCCAATCTTGATGAGACATTGTGGTAGTGATCAGTTCACTAAGTCCACTTGGCTGCCCAATTTTCACTCTTCTAGGTTGAAGCGTTCGATTACAGTAGAGTTTGAATTTTTAGGTTTCACTCTGTTTTCTCCTATATAGATAGATGTGTTGGGAACTCTAAATGAAACACGGTTTGTGCTAGCTCTTTGAAAATTGACAAAATAGAGTAGTTTAGGTTCTGTCTCCATGGTTTGTTTTTTCTTGAAGCAGCCCTAACTAGAGACTGCCTAAGTACACTTTCATTGGAAAGGTGTGCCAAGCGTCAAAAGCACTGGTTTTCTGAAATCTCGGCAAAATTTTTTCACCCAATCTTGATGATTCTCTGTGGTAATGATCAGTTCACTAAGCCCACTTGGCTGCCCCAATATTCACTCTTCTAGGTTGAAGCGTTCGTTCCAGTAAGAGTTTGAATTTTTAGGTTTCACTCTGTTTTTTCCTATATAGATAGATGTGTTGGAACTCTAAATGAAACACGGTTTGTGCTAGCTCTTTGAAAATTGACAAAATAAAGTAGTTTTAGGTTCTGTCTCTATGGTTTGTTTCCTCTTGAAGCAGCCCTAAGCAGAGCCTGCCTAAAGACATTTTCATTGGAAAGGTGTGCCAAGCGTCCAAAAGTACTGGTTTTCTGAAATCTCGGCAAACCTTTTTTTCACCCAATCTTGATGAGACATTGTGGTAGTGATCAGTTCACTAAGTCCACTTGGCTGCCCAATTTTCACTCTTCTAGGTTGAAGCGTTCGTTTCCAATAAGAGTTTGAATTTTTGGTTTCACTCTGTTTTTTCCTATATAGATAGATGTGTTGGGAACTCTAAATGAAACACGGTTTGTGCTAGCTCTTTGAAAATTGACAAAATAAAGTAGTTCTAAGTTCTGTCTCTAAGGTTTGTTTCCTCTTGAAGCAGCCCTAAGCAGAGGCTGCCTAAAGACATTTTCATTGGAAAGGTGTGCCAAGCGTCCAAAAGTACTGGTTTTTTGAAATCTCGGCAAACATTTTTTCACCCAATCTGGATGATTCTCTGTGGTAGTGATCAGTTCACTAAGCCCACTTGGCTGCCCAATTTTCACTCTTCTAGGTTGAAGCGTGTGTTTCCAGTAAGAGTTTGAATTTTTAGGTTTCACTCTGTTTTCTCCTATATAGATAGATGGGTTGGGAACTCTAAATGAACACGGCTTGTGCTAGCTCTTTGAAAATTGACAAATAAAGTGATTTAGGTTCTGTCTCTATGGTTTGTTTCCTCTTGAAGCAGCCCTAAGCAGAGCCTGCCTAAAGAATTTTCATTGGAAAGGTGTGCCAAGCGTCCAAAAGTACTGGTTTTCAGAAATCTCGGAAAACATTTTTTCACCCAATATTGATGATTCTCTGTGGTAATGATCAGTTCACTAAGTCCACTTGGCTGCCCAATTTTCACTCTTCTAGGTTGAAGAGTTTGTTTCCAGTAAGAGTTTGAATTTTTAGGTTTCACTCTGTTTTCTCCTATATAGATAGATGTGTTGGAAACTCTAAATGAAACACGGTTTGTGATAGCTCTTTGAAAATTGACAAAATAAAGTAGTTCTAAGTTCTGTCTCTAAGGTTTGTTTCCTCTTGAAGCAGCCCTAAGCAGAGCCTGCCTAAAGACATTTTCATTGGAAAGGTGTGCCAAGCGTCCAAAAGTACTGGTTTTCTGAAATCTCGGCAAACCTTTTTCACCCAATCTTGATGAGACATTGTGGTAGTGATCAGTTCACTAAGTCCACTTGGCTGCCCAATTTTCACTCTTCTAGGTTGAAGCGTTCGATTCCAGTAAGAGTTTGAGTTTTTAGGTTTCACTCTGTTTTCTCCTATATAGCTAGATGTGTTGGGAACTCCAAATGAAACACGGTTTGTGCTAGCTCTTTGAAAATTGACAAAATAGAGTGGTTTTAGGTTCTGTCTCCATGGTTTGTTTTTTCTTGAAGCAGCCCTAACTAGAGACTGCCTAAGTACACTTTCATTGGAAAGGTGTGCCAAGCGTCCAAAAGCACTGGTTTTCTGAAATGTCGGCAAATATTTTTTCACCCAATCTTGATGATTCTCTGTGGTAATGATCAGTTCACTAAGCCCACTTGGCTGCCCAATATTCACTCTTCTAGGTTGAAGCGTTCGTTTCCAATAAGAGTTTGAATTTTTAGGTTTCACTCTGTTTTCTCCTATATAGATAGATGTGTTGGGAACTCTAAATGAAACACGGTTTGTGCTAGCTCTTTGAAAATTGACAAAATAAAGTAGTTCTAAGTTCTGTCTCAAAGGTTGTTTCCTCTTGAAGCAGCCCTAAGCAGAGCCTGCCTAAAGACATTTTCATTGGAAAGGTGTGCCAAGCGTCCAAAAGTACTGGTTTTCTGAAATCTCGGCAAACCTTTTTTCACCCAATCTTGATGAGACATTGTGGTAGTGATCAGTTCACTAAGTCCACTTGGCTGCCCAATTTTCACTCTTCTAGGTTGAAGCGTTCGTTTCCAATAAGAGTTTGAAATTTTAGGTTTCACTCTGTTTTTTCCTATATAGATAGATGTGTTGAAAACTCTAAATGAAACACGGTTTGTGCTAGCTCTTTGAAAATTGACAAAATAGAGTAGTTTTAGGTTCTGTCTCTATGGTTTGTTTCCTCTTGAAGCAGCCCTAACTGGAGACTGCCTAAATACACTTTCATTGGAAACGTGTGCCAAGCGTCCAAAAGTACTGGTTTTCTGAAATCACGGCAAACATTTTTTCACCCAATCTGGATGATTCTCTGTGGTAGTGATCAGTTCACTAAGTCAACTTGGCTTCCCAATTTTCACTCTTCTAGGTTGAAGCGTTCGTTTCCAGTAAGAGTTTGAATTTTTAGGTTTCACTCTGTTTTCTCCTATATAGATAGATGTGTTGGGAACTCTAAATGAAACACGGTTTGTGCTAGCTCTTTGAAAATTGACAAAATAAATAGTTCTAAGTTCTGTCTCTAAGGTTTGTTTCCTCTTGAAGCAGCCCTAAGCAGAGACTGCCTAAAGACATTTTCATTGGAAAGGGGTGCCAAGCGTCCAAAAGTACTGGTTTTCTGAAATCTCGGCAAACATTTTTTCACCCAATATTGATGATTCTCTGTGGTAGTGATCAGTTCACTAAGCCCACTTGGCTGCCAAATTTTCAATCTTCTAGGTTGAAGCGTGTGTTTCCAGTAAGACTTTGAATTTTTAGGTTTCACTGTGTTTTCTCCTATATAGATAGATGGGTTGGGAACTCTAAATGAAACACGGCTTGTGCTAGCTCTTTGAAAATTGACAAAATAAAGTAGATTTAGGTTCTGTCTCTATGGTTTGTTTCCTCTTGAAGCAGCCCTAAGCAGAGCCTGCCTAAAGAATTTTCATTGGAAAGGTGTGCCAAGCGTCCAAAAGTACTGGTTTTCTGAAATCTCGGCAAACATTTTTTCACCCAATCTTGATGATTCTCTGTGGTAATGATCAGTTCACTAAGTCCACTTGGCTGCCCAATTTTCACTCTTCTAGGTTGAAGCGTTCGTTTCCAGTAAGAGTTTGAATTTTTAGGTTTCACTCTGTTTTCTCCTATATAGATAGATGTGTTGGGAACTCTAAATGAAACACGGTTTGTGCTAGCTCTTTGAAAGTTGACAAAATAAAGTAGTTTTAGGTTCTGTCTCAAAGGTTGTTTCCTCTTGAAGCAGCCCTAACTGGAGACTGCCTAAATACACTTTCATTGGAAACGTGTGCCAAGCGTCCAAAAGTACTGGTTTTCTGAAATCTCGGCAAACATTTTTTCACCCAATCTGGATGATTCTCTGTGGTAGTGATCAGTTCACTAAGCCCACTTGGCTGCCCAATTTTCACTCTTCTAGGTTGAAGCGTTCGTTTCCAGTAAGAGTTTGAATTTTTAAATTTCACTCTGTTTTCTCCTATATAGATAGATGTGTTGGGAACTCTAAATGAAACACGGTTTGTGCTAGCTCTTTGAAAATTGACAAAATAAAGTAGTTCTAAGTTCTGTCTCAAAGGTTGTTTCCTCTTGAAGCAGCCCTAAGCAGAGCCTGCCTAAAGACATTTTCATTGGAAAGGTGTGCCAAGCGTCCAAAAGTACTAGTTTTCTGAAATCTCGGCAAACCTTTTTTCACCCAATCTTGATGAGACATTGTGGTAGTGATCAGTTGACTAAGTCCACTTGGCTGCCCAATTTTCACTCTTCTAGGTTGAAGCGTTCGATTCCAGTAAGAGTTTGAATTTTTAGGTTTCACTCTGTTTTCTCCTATATAGATAGATGTGTTGGGAACTCTAAATGAAACACGGTTTGTGCTAGCTCTTTGAAAATTGACAAAATAGAGTAGTTTTAGGTTCTGTCTCCATGGTTTGTTTTTTCTTGAAGCAGCCCTAACTAGAGACTGCCTAAGTACACTTTCATTGGAAAGGTGTGCCAAGCGTCCAAAAGCACTGGTTTTCTGAAATCTCGGCAAACATTTTTTCACCCAATCTTGATGATTCTCTGTGGTAATGATCAGTTCACTAAGCCCACTTGGCTGCCCAATATTCACTCTTCTAGGTTGAAGCGTTCGTTTCCAGTAAGAGTTTGAATTTTTAGGTTTCACTCTGTTTTTTCCTATATAGATAGATGTATTGGGAACTCTAAATGAAACACGGTTTGTGCTAGCTCTTTGAAAATTGACAAAATAAAGTAGTTTTAGGTTCTGTCTCTATGGTTTGTTTCCTCTTGAAGCAGCCCTAAGCAGAGCCAGCCTAAAGACATTTTCATTGGAAAGGTGTGCCAAGCGTCCAAAAGTACTGGTTTTCTGAAATCTCGGCAAACCTTTTTTCACCCAATCTTGATGAGACATTGTGGTAGTGATCAGTTCACTAAGTCCACTTGGCTGCCCAATTTTCACTCTTCTAGGTTGAAGCGTTCGTTTCCAATAAGAATTTGAATTTTTAGGTTTCACTCTGTTTTTTCCTATATAGATAGATGTGTTGGGAACTCTAAATGAAACACGGTTTGTGCTAGCTCTTTGAAAATTGACAAAATAAAGTAGTTCTAAGTTCTGTCTCTAAGGTTTGTTTCCTCTTGAAGCAGCCCTAAGCAGAGCCTGCCTAAAGACATTTTCATTGGAAAGGTGTGCCAAGCGTCCAAAAGTACTGGTTTTCTGAAATCTCGGCAAACATTTTTTCACCCAATATTGATGATTCTCTGTGGTAGTGATCAGTTCACTAAGCCCACTTGGCTGCCAAATTTTCATTCTTCTAGGTTGAAGCGTGTGTTTCCAGTAAGAGTTTGAATTTTTAGGTTTCACTGTGTTTTCTCCTATATAGATAGATGGGTTAGGAACTCTAAATGAAACACGGCTTGTGCTAGCTCTTTGAAAATTGACAAAATAAAGTAGATTTAGGTTCTGTCTCTATGGTTTGTTTCCTCTTGAAGCAGCCCTAAGCAGAGCCTGCCTAAAGAATTTTCATTGGAAAGGTGTGCCAAGCGTCCAAAAGTACTGGTTTTCTGAAATCTCGGCAAACATTTTTTCACCCAATCTTGATGATTCTCTGTGGTAATGATCAGTTCACTAAGTCCACTTGGCTGCCCAATTTTCACTCTTCTAGGTTGAAGCGTTCGTTTCCAGTAAGAGTTTGAATTTTTAGGTTTCACTCTGTTTTCTCCTATATAGATAGATGTGTTGGGAACTCTAAATGAAACACGGTTTGTGCTAGCTCTTTGAAAGTTGACAAAATAAAGTAGTTTTAGGTTCTGTCTCATAGGTTGTTTCCTCTTGAAGCAGCCCTAACTGGAGACTGCCTAAATACACTTTCATTGGAAACGTGTGCCAAGCGTCCAAAAGTACTGGTTTTCTGAAATCTCGGCAAACATTTTTTCACCCAATCTGGATGATTCTCTGTGGTAGTGATCAGTTCACTAAGCCCACTTGGCTGCCCAATTTTCACTCTTCTAGGTTGAAGCGTTCGTTTCCAGTAAGAGTTTGAATTTTTAAATTTCACTCTGTTTTCTCGTATATAGATAGATGGGTTGGGAACTCTAAATGAAACACGGTTTGTGCTAGCTCTTTGAAAATTGACAAAATAAAGTAGTTCTAAGTTCTGTCTCAAAGGTTGTTTCCTCTTGAAGCAGCCCTAAGCAGAGCCTGCCTAAAGACATTTTCATTGGAAAGGTGTGCCAAGCGTCCAAAAGTACTAGTTTTCTGAAATCTCGGCAAACCTTTTTTCACCCAATCTTGATGAGACATTGTGGTAGTGATCAGTTCACTAAGTCCACTTGGCTGCCCAATTTTCACTCTTCTAGGTTGAAGCGTTCGATTCCAGTAAGAGTTTGAATTTTTAGGTTTCACTCTGTTTTCTCCTATATAGATAGATGTGTTGGGAACTCTAAATGAAACACGGTTTGTGCTAGCTCTTTGAAAATTGACAAAATAGAGTAGTTTAGGTTCTGTCTCCATGGTTTGTTTTTTCTTGAAGCAGCCCTAACTAGAGACTGCCTAAGTACACTTTCATTGGAAAGGTGTGCCAAGCGTCCAAAAGCACTGGTTTTCTGAAATCTCGGCAAACATTTTTTCACCCAATCTTGATGATTCTCTGTGGTAATGATCAGTTCACTAAGCCCACTTGGCTGCCCAATATTCACTCTTCTAGGTTGAAGCGTTCGTTTCCAGTAAGAGTTTGAATTTTTAGGTTTCACTCTGTTTTTTCCTATATAGATAGATGTGTTGGGAACTCTAAATGAAACACGGTTTGTGCTAGCTCTTTGAAAATTGACAAAATAAAGTAGTTTTAGGTTCTGTCTCTATGGTTTGTTTCCTCTTGAAGCAGCCCTAAGCAGAGCCTGCCTAAAGACATTTTCATTGGAAAGGTGTGCCAAGCGTCCAAAAGTACTGGTTTTCTGAAATCTCGGCAAACCTTTTTTCACCCAAACTTGATGAGACATTGTGGTAGTGATCAGTTCACTAAGTCCACTTGGCTGCCCAATTTTCACTCTTCTAGGTTGAAGCGTTCGTTTCCAATAAGAGTTTGAATTTTTAGGTTTCACTCTGTTTTTTCCTATATAGATAGATGTGTTGGGAACTCTAAATGAAACACGGTTTGTGCTAGCTCTTTGAAAATTGACAAAATAAAGTAGTTCTAAGTTCTGTCTCTAAGGTTTGTTTCCTCTTGAAGCAGCCCTAAGCAGAGCCTGCCTAAAGACATTTTCATTGGAAAGGTGTGCCAAGCGTCCAAAAGTACTGGTTTTTTGAAATCTCGGCAAACATTTTTTCACCCAATCTGGATGATTCTCTGTGGTAGTGATCAGTTCACTAAGCCCACTTGGCTGCCCAATTTTCACTCTTCTAGGTTGAAGCGTGTGTTTCCAGTAAGAGTTTGAATTTTTAGGTTTCACTCTGTTTTCTCCTATATAGATAGATGGGTTGGGAACTCTAAATGAAACACGGCTTGTGCTAGCTCTTTGAAAATTGACAAAATAAAGTGATTTAGGTTCTGTCTCTATGGTTTGTTTCCTCTTGAAGCAGCCCTAAGCAGAGCCTGCCTAAAGAATTTTCATTGGAAAGGTGTGCCAAGCGTCCAAAAGTACTGGTTTTCAGAAATCTCGGAAAACATTTTTTCACCCAATATTGATGATTCTCTGTGGTAATGATCAGTTCACTAAGTCCACTTGGCTGCCCAATTTTCACTCTTCTAGGTTGAAGAGTTTGTTTCCAGTAAGAGTTTGAATTTTTAGGTTTCACTCTGTTTTCTCCTATATAGATAGATGTGTTGGAAACTCTAAATGAAACACGGTTTGTGATAGCTCTTTGAAAATTGACAAAATAAAGTAGTTCTAAGTTCTGTCTCTAAGGTTTGTTTCCTCTTGAAGCAGCCCTAAGCAGAGCCTGCCTAAAGACATTTTCATTGGAAAGGTGTGCCAAGCGTCCAAAAGTACTGGTTTTCTGAAATCTCGGCAAACCTTTTTCACCCAATCTTGATGAGACATTGTGGTAGTGATCAGTTCACTAAGTCCACTTGGCTGCCCAATTTTCACTCTTCTAGGTTGAAGCGTTCGATTCCAGTAAGAGTTTGAGTTTTTAGGTTTCACTCTGTTTTCTCCTATATAGATAGATGTGTTGGGAACTCCAAATGAAACACGGTTTGTGCTAGCTCTTTGAAAATTGACAAAATAGAGTGGTTTTAGGTTCTGTCTCCATGGTTTGTTTTTTCTTGAAGCAGCCCTAACTAGAGACTGCCTAAGTACACTTTCATTGGAAAGGTGTGCCAAGCGTCCAAAAGCACTGGTTTTCTGAAATGTCGGCAAACATTTTTTCACCCAATCTTGATGATTCTCTGTGGTAATGATCAGTTCACTAAGCCCACTTGGCTGCCCAATATTCACTCTTCTAGGTTGAAGCGTTCGTTTCCAATAAGAGTTTGAATTTTTAGGTTTCACTCTGTTTTCTCCTATATAGATAGATGTGTTGGGAACTCTAAATGAAACACGGTTTGTGCTAGCTCTTTGAAAATTGACAAAATAAAGTAGTTCTAAGTTCTGTCTCAAAGGTTGTTTCCTCTTGAAGCAGCCCTAAGCAGAGCCTGCCTAAAGACATTTTCATTGGAAAGGTGTGCCAAGCGTCCAAAAGTACTGGTTTTCTGAAATCTCGGCAAACCTTTTTTCACCCAATCTTGATGAGACATTGTGGTAGTGATCAGTTCACTAAGTCCACTTGGCTGCCCAATTTTCACTCTTCTAGGTTGAAGCGTTCGTTTCCAATAAGAGTTTGAATTTTTAGGTTTCACTCTGTTTTTTCCTATATAGATAGATGTGTTGGGAACTCTAAATGAAACACGGTTTGTGCTAGCTCTTTGAAAATTGACAAAATAGAGTAGTTTTAGGTTCTGTCTCTATGGTTTGTTTCTCTTGAAGCAGCCCTAACTGAGACTGCCTAAATACACTTTCATTGGAAACGTGTGCCAAGCGTCCAAAAGTCACTGGTTTTCTGAAATCACGGCAAACATTTTTTCACCCAATCTGGATGATTCTCTGTGGTAGTGATCAGTTCACTAAGTCAACTTGGCTTCCGAATTTTCACTCTTCTAGGTTGAAGCGTTCGTTTCCAGTAAGAGTTTGAATTTTTAGGTTTCACTCTGTTTTCTCCTATATAGATAGATGTGTTGGTAACTCTAAATGAAACACGGTTTGTGCTAGCTCTTTGAAAATTGACAAAATAAATAGTTCTAAGTTCTGTCTCTAAGGTTTGTTTCCTCTTGAAGCAGCCCTAAGCAGACTGGCCTTAAAGACATTTTCATTGGAAAGGGGTGCCAAGCGTCCAAAAGTACTGGTTTTCTGAAATCTCGGCAAACATTTTTTCACCCAATATTGATGATTCTCTGTGGTAGTGATCAGTTCACTAAGCCCACTTGGCTGCCAAATTTTCAATCTTCTAGGTTGACGCGTGTGTTTCCAGTAAGACTTTGAATTTTTAGGTTTCACTGTGTTTTCTCCTATATAGATAGATGGGTTGGGAACTCTAAATGAAACACGGCTTGTGCTAGCTCTTTGAAAATTGACAAAATAAAGTAGATTTAGGTTCTGTCTCTATGGTTTGTTTCCTCTTGAAGCAGCCCTAAGCAGAGCCTGCCTAAAGAATTTTCATTGGAAAGGTGTGCCAAGCGTCCAAAAGTACTGGTTTTCTGAAATCTCGGCAAACATTTTTTCACCCAATCTTGATGATTCTCTGTGGTAATGATCAGTTCACTAAGTCCACTTGGCTGCCCAATTTTCACTCTTCTAGGTTGAAGCGTTCGTTTCCAGTAAGAGTTTGAATTTTTAGGTTTCACTCTGTTTTCTCCTATATAGATAGATGTGTTGGGAACTCTAAATGAAACACGGTTTGTGCTAGCTCTTTGAAAGTTGACAAAATAAAGTAGTTTTAGGTTCTGTCTCAAAGGTTGTTTCCTCTTGAAGCAGCCCTAACTGGAGACTGCCTAAATACACTTTCATTGGAAACGTGTGCCAAGCGTCCAAAAGTACTGGTTTTCTGAAATCTCGGCAAACATTTTTTCACCCAATCTGGATGATTCTCTGTGGTAGTGATCAGTTCACTAAGCCCACTTGGCTGCCCAATTTTCACTCTTCTAGGTTGAAGCGTTCGTTTCCAGTAAGAGTTTGAATTTTTAAATTTCACTCTGTTTTCTCCTATATAGATAGATGTGTTGGGAACTCTAAATGAAACACGGTTTGTGCTAGCTCTTTGAAAATTGACAAAATAAAGTAGTTCTAAGTTCTGTCTCAAAGGTTGTTTCCTCTTGAAGCAGCCCTAAGCAGAGCCTGCCTAAAGACATTTTCATTGGAAAGGTGTGCCAAGCGTCCAAAAGTACTAGTTTTCTGAAATCTCGGCAAACCTTTTTTCACCCAATCTTGATGAGACATTGTGGTAGTGATCAGTTCACTAAGTCCACTTGGCTGCCCAATTTTCACTCTTCTAGGTTGAAGCGTTCGATTCCAGTAAGAGTTTGAATTTTTAGGTTTCACTCTGTTTTCTCCTATATAGATAGATGTGTTGGGAACTCTAAATGAAACACGGTTTGTGCTAGCTCTTTGAAAATTGACAAAATAGAGTAGTTTTAGGTTCTGTCTCCATGGTTTGTTTTTTCTTGAAGCAGCCCTAACTAGAGACTGCCTAAGTACACTTTCATTGGAAAGGTGTGCCAAGCGTCCAAAAGCACTGGTTTTCTGAAATCTCGGCAAACATTTTTTCACCCAATCTTGATGATTCTCTGTGGTAATGATCAGTTCACTAAGCCCACTTGGCTGCCCAATATTCACTCTTCTAGGTTGAAGCGTTCGTTTCCAGTAAGAGTTTGAATTTTTAGGTTTCACTCTGTTTTTTCCTATATAGATAGATGTATTGGGAACTCTAAATGAAACACGGTTTGTGCTAGCTCTTTGAAAATTGACAAAATAAAGTAGTTTTAGGTTCTGTCTCTATGGTTTGTTTCCTCTTGAAGCAGCCCTAAGCAGAGCCAGCCTAAAGACATTTTCATTGGAAAGGTGTGCCAAGCGTCCAAAAGTACTGGTTTTCTGAAATCTCGGCAAACCTTTTTTCACCCAATCTTGATGAGACATTGTGGTAGTGATCAGTTCACTAAGTCCACTTGGCTGCCCAATTTTCACTCTTCTAGGTTGAAGCGTTCGTTTCCAATAAGAATTTGAATTTTTAGGTTTCACTCTGTTTTTTCCTATATAGATAGATGTGTTGGGAACTCTAAATGAAACACGGTTTGTGCTAGCTCTTTGAAAATTGACAAAATAAAGTAGTTCTAAGTTCTGTCTCTAAGGTTTGTTTCCTCTTGAAGCAGCCCTAAGCAGAGCCTGCCTAAAGACATTTTCATTGGAAAGGTGTGCCAAGCGTCCAAAAGTACTGGTTTTCTGAAATCTCGGCAAACATTTTTTCACCCAATATTGATGATTCTCTGTGGTAGTGATCAGTTCACTAAGCCCACTTGGCTGCCAAATTTTCATTCTTCTAGGTTGAAGCGTGTGTTTCCAGTAAGAGTTTGAATTTTTAGGTTTCACTGTGTTTTCTCCTATATAGATAGATGGGTTGGGAACTCTAAATGAAACACGGCTTGTGCTAGCTCTTTGAAAATTGACAAAATAAAGTAGATTTAGGTTCTGTCTCTATGGTTTGTTTCCTCTTGAAGCAGCCCTAAGCAGAGCCTGCCTAAAGAATTTTCATTGGAAAGGTGTGCCAAGCGTCCAAAAGTACTGGTTTTCTGAAATCTCGGCAAACATTTTTTCACCCAATATTGATGATTATCTGTGGTAATGATCAGTTCACTAAGTCCACTTGGCTGCCCAATTTTCACTCTTCTAGGTTGAAGCGTTCGTTTCCAGTAAGAGTTTGAATTTTTAGGTTTCACTCTGTTTTCTCCTATATAGATAGATGTGTTGGAAACTCTAAATGAAACACGGTTTGTGCTAGCTCTTTGAAAATTGACAAAATAAAGTAGTTCTAAGTTCTGTCTCTAAGGTTTGTTTCCTCTTGAAGCAGCCCTAAGCAGAGCCTGCCTAAAGACATTTTCATTGGAAAGGTGTGCCAAGCGTCCAAAAGTACTGGTTTTCTGAAATCTCGGCAAACCTTTTTCACCCAATCTTGATGAGACATTGTGGTAGTGATCAGTTCACTAAGTCCACTTGGCTGCCCAATTTTCACTCTTCTAGGTTGAAGCGTTCGATTCCAGTAAGAGTTTGAGTTTTTAGGTTTCACTCTGTTTTCTCCTATATAGATAGATGTGTTGGGAACTCTAAATGAAACACGGTTTGTGCTAGCTCTTTGAAAATTGACAAAATAGAGTGGTTTTAGGTTCTGTCTCCATGGTTTGTTTTTTCTTGAAGCAGCCCTAACTAGAGACTGCCTAAGTACACTTTCATTGGAAAGGTGTGCCAAGCGTCCAAAAGCACTGGTTTTCTGAAATGTCGGCAAACATTTTTTCACCCAATCTTGATGATTCTCTGTGGTAATGATCAGTTCACTAAGCCCACTTGGCTGCCCAATATTCACTCTTCTAGGTTGAAGCGTTCGTTTCCAATAAGAGTTTGAATTTTTAGGTTTCACTCTGTTTTCTCCTATATAGATAGATGTGTTGGGAACTCTAAATGAAACACGGTTTGTGCTAGCTCTTTGAAAATTGACAAAATAAAGTAGTTCTAAGTTCTGTCTCAAAGGTTGTTTCCTCTTGAAGCAGCCCTAAGCAGAGCCTGCCTAAAGACATTTTCATTGGAAAGGTGTGCCAAGCGTCCAAAAGTAGTGGTTTTCTGAAATCTCGGCAAACCTTTTTTCACCCAATCTTGATGAGACATTGTGGTAGTGATCAGTTCACTAAGTCCACTTGGCTGCCCAATTTTCACTCTTCTAGGTTGAAGCGTTCGTTTCCAATAAGAGTTTGAATTTTTAGGTTTCACTCTGTTTTTTCCTATATAGATAGATGTGTTGGGAACTCTAAATGAAACACGGTTTGTGCTAGCTCTTTGAAAATTGACAAAATAGAGTAGTTTTAGGTTCTGTCTCTATGGTTTGTTTCCTCTTGAAGCAGCCCTAACTGGAGACTGCCTAAATACACTTTCATTGGAAACGTGTGCCAAGCGTCCAAAAGTACTGGTTTTCTGAAATCACGGCAAACATTTTTTCACCCAATCTGGATGATTCTCTGTGGTAGTGATCAGTTCACTAAGTCAACTTGGCTTCCCAATTTTCACTCTTCTTGGTTGAAGCGTTCGTTTCCAGTAAGAGTTTGAATTTTTAGGTTTCACTCTGTTTTCTCCTATATAGATAGATGTGTTGGGAACTCTAAATGAAACACGGTTTGTGCTAGCTCTTTGAAAATTGACAAAATAAATAGTTCTAAGTTCTGTCTCTAAGGTTTGTTTCCTCTTGAAGCAGCCCTAAGCAGAGACTGCCTAAAGACATTTTCATTGGAAAGGGGTGCCAAGCGTCCAAAAGTACTGGTTTTCTGAAATCTCGGCAAACATTTTTTCACCCAATATTGATGATTCTCTGTGGTAGTGATCAGTTCACTAAGCCCACTTGGCTGCCAAATTTTCACTCTTCTAGGTTGAAGCGTGTGTTTCCAGTAAGACTTTGAATTTTTAGGTTTCACTGTGTTTTCTCCTATATAGATAGATGGGTTGGGAACTCTAAATGAAACACGGCTTGTGCTAGCTCTTTGAAAATTGACAAAATAAAGTAGATTTAGGTTCTGTCTCTATGGTTTGTTTCCTCTTGAAGCAGCCCTAAGCAGAGCCTGCCTAAAGAATTTTCATTGGAAAGGTGTGCCAAGCGTCCAAAAGTACTGGTTTTCTGAAATCTCGGCAAACATTTTTTCACGCAATATTGATGATACTCTGTGGTAATGATCAGTTCACTAAGTCCACTTGGCTGCCCCATTTTCACTCTTCTAGGTTGAAGCGTTCGATTCCAGTAAGAGTTTGAGTTTTTAGGTTTCACTCTGTTTTCTCCTATATAGATAGATGTGTTGGGAACTCTAAATGAAACACGGTTTGTGCTAGCTCTTTGAAAATTGACAAAATAGAGTGGTTTTAGGTTCTGTCTCCATGGTTTGTTTTTTCTTGAAGCAGCCCTAACTAGAGACTGCCTAAGTACACTTTCATTGGAAAGGTGTGCCAAGCGTCCAAAAGCACTGGTTTTCTGAAATGTCGGCAAACATTTTTTCACCCAATCTTGATGATTCTCTGTGGTAATGATCAGTTCACTAAGCCCACTTGGCTGCCCAATATTCACTCTTCTAGGTTGAAGCGTTCGTTTCCAATAAGAGTTTGAATTTTTAGGTTTCACTCTGTTTTCTCCTATATAGATAGATGTGTTGGGAACTCTAAATGAAACACGGTTTGTGCTAGCTCTTTGAAGATTGACAAAATAAAGTAGTTTTAGGTTCTGTCTCAAAGGTTGTTTCCTCTTGAAGCAGCCCTAAGCAGAGCCTGCCTAAAGACATTTTCATTGGAAAGGTGTGCCAAGCGTCCAAAAGTACTGGTTTTCTGAAATCTCGGCAAACCTTTTTTCACCCAATATTGATGATTCTCTGTGGTAGTGATCAGTTCACTAAGCCCACTTGGCTGCCAAATTTTCACTCTTCTAGGTTGAAGCGTGTGTTTCCAGTAAGACTTTGAATTTTTAGGTTTCACTGTGTTTTCTCCTATATAGATAGATGGGTTGGGAACTCTAAATGAAACACGGCTTGTGCTAGCTCTTTGAAAATTGACAAAATAAAGTAGATTTAGGTTCTGTCTCTATGGTTTGTTTCCTCTTGAAGCAGCCCTAAGCAGAGCCTGCCTAAAGAATTTTCATTGGAAAGGTGTGCCAAGCGTCCAAAAGTACTGGTTTTCTGAAATCTCGGCAAACATTTTTTCACCCAATCTTGATGATTCTCTGTGGTAATGATCAGTTCACTAAGTCCACTTGGCTGCCCAATTTTCACTCTTCTGGGTTGAAGCGTTCGTTTCCAGTAAGAGTTTGAATTTTTAGGTTTCACTCTGTTTTCTCCTATATAGATAGATGTGTTGGGAACTCTAAATGAAACACGGTTTGTGCTAGCTCTTTGAAAGTTGACAAAATAAAGTAGTTTTAGGTTCTGTCTCAAAGGTTGTTTCCTCTTGAAGCAGCCCTAACTGGAGACTGCCTAAATACACTTTCATTGGAAACGTGTGCCAAGCGTCCAAAAGTACTGGTTTTCTGAAATCTCGGCAAACATTTTTTCACCCAATCTGGATGATTCTCTGTGGTAGTGATCAGTTCACTAAGCCCACTTGGCTGCCCAATTTTCACTCTTCTAGGTTGAAGCGTTCGTTTCCAGTAAGAGTTTGAATTTTTAAATTTCACTCTGTTTTCTCCTATATAGATAGATGTGTTGGGAACTCTAAATGAAACACGGTTTGTGCTAGCTCTTTGAAAATTGACAAAATAAAGTAGTTCTAAGTTCTGTCTCAAAGGTTGTTTCCTCTTGAAGCAGCCCTAAGCAGAGCCTGCCTAAAGACATTTTCATTGGAAAGGTGTGCCAAGCGTCCAAAAGTACTAGTTTTCTGAAATCTCGGCAAACCTTTTTTCACCCAATCTTGATGAGACATTGTGGTAGTGATCAGTTCACTAAGTCCACTTGGCTGCCCAATTTTCACTCTTCTAGGTTGAAGCGTTCGATTCCAGTAAGAGTTTGAATTTTTAGGTTTCACTCTGTTTTCTCCTATATAGATAGATGTGTTGGGAACTCTAAATGAAACACGGTTTGTGCTAGCTCTTTGAAAATTGACAAAATAGAGTAGTTTTAGGTTCTGTCTCCATGGTTTGTTTTTTCTTGAAGCAGCCCTAACTAGAGACTGCCTAAGTACACTTTCATTGGAAAGGTGTGCCAAGCGTCCAAAAGCACTGGTTTTCTGAAATCTCGGCAAACATTTTTTCACCCAATCTTGATGATTCTCTGTGGTAATGATCAGTTCACTAAGCCCACTTGGCTGCCCAATATTCACTCTTCTAGGTTGAAGCGTTCGTTTCCAGTAAGAGTTTGAATTTTTAGGTTTCACTCTGTTTTTTCCTATATAGATAGATGTATTGGGAACTCTAAATGAAACACGGTTTGTGCTAGCTCTTTGAAAATTGACAAAATAAAGTAGTTTTAGGTTCTGTCTCTATGGTTTGTTTCCTCTTGAAGCAGCCCTAAGCAGAGCCAGCCTAAAGACATTTTCATTGGAAAGGTGTGCCAAGCGTCCAAAAGTACTGGTTTTCTGAAATCTCGGCAAACCTTTTTTCACCCAATCTTGATGAGACATTGTGGTAGTGATCAGTTCACTAAGTCCACTTGGCTGCCCAATTTTCACTCTTCTAGGTTGAAGCGTTCGTTTCCAATAAGAATTTGAATTTTTAGGTTTCACTCTGTTTTTTCCTATATAGATAGATGTGTTGGGAACTCTAAATGAAACACGGTTTGTGCTAGCTCTTTGAAAATTGACAAAATAAAGTAGTTCTAAGTTCTGTCTCTAAGGTTTGTTTCCTCTTGAAGCAGCCCTAAGCAGAGCCTGCCTAAAGACATTTTCATTGGAAAGGTGTGCCAAGCGTCCAAAAGTACTGGTTTTCTGAAATCTCGGCAAACATTTTTTCACCCAATATTGATGATTCTCTGTGGTAGTGATCAGTTCACTAAGCCCACTTGGCTGCCAAATTTTCATTCTTCTAGGTTGAAGCGTGTGTTTCCAGTAAGAGTTTGAATTTTTAGGTTTCACTGTGTTTTCTCCTATATAGATAGATGGGTTGGGAACTCTAAATGAAACACGGCTTGTGCTAGCTCTTTGAAAATTGACAAAATAAAGTAGATTTAGGTTCTGTCTCTATGGTTTGTTTCCTCTTGAAGCAGCCCTAAGCAGAGCCTGCCTAAAGAATTTTCATTGGAAAGGTGTGCCAAGCGTCCAAAAGTACTGGTTTTCTGAAATCTCGGCAAACATTTTTTCACCCAATATTGATGATTATCTGTGGTAATGATCAGTTCACTAAGTCCACTTGGCTGCCCAATTTTCACTCTTCTAGGTTGAAGCGTTCGTTTCCAGTAAGAGTTTGAATTTTTAGGTTTCACTCTGTTTTCTCCTATATAGATAGATGTGTTGGAAACTCTAAATGAAACACGGTTTGTGCTAGCTCTTTGAAAATTGACAAAATAAAGTAGTTCTAAGTTCTGTCTCTAAGGTTTGTTTCCTCTTGAAGCAGCCCTAAGCAGAGCCTGCCTAAAGACATTTTCATTGGAAAGGTGTGCCAAGCGTCCAAAAGTACTGGTTTTCTGAAATCTCGGCAAACCTTTTTCACCCAATCTTGATGAGACATTGTGGTAGTGATCAGTTCACTAAGTCCACTTGGCTGCCCAATTTTCACTCTTCTAGGTTGAAGCGTTCGATTCCAGTAAGAGTTTGAGTTTTTAGGTTTCACTCTGTTTTCTCCTATATAGATAGATGTGTTGGGAACTCTAAATGAAACACGGTTTGTGCTAGCTCTTTGAAAATTGACAAAATAGAGTGGTTTTAGGTTCTGTCTCCATGGTTTGTTTTTTCTTGAAGCAGCCCTAACTAGAGACTGCCTAAGTACACTTTCATTGGAAAGGTGTGCCAAGCGTCCAAAAGCACTGGTTTTCTGAAATGTCGGCAAACATTTTTTCACCCAATCTTGATGATTCTCTGTGGTAATGATCAGTTCACTAAGCCCACTTGGCTGCCCAATATTCACTCTTCTAGGTTGAAGCGTTCGTTTCCAATAAGAGTTTGAATTTTTAGGTTTCACTCTGTTTTCTCCTATATAGATAGATGTGTTGGGAACTCTAAATGAAACACGGTTTGTGCTAGCTCTTTGAAAATTGACAAAATAAAGTAGTTCTAAGTTCTGTCTCAAAGGTTGTTTCCTCTTGAAGCAGCCCTAAGCAGAGCCTGCCTAAAGACATTTTCATTGGAAAGGTGTGCCAAGCGTCCAAAAGTAGTGGTTTTCTGAAATCTCGGCAAACCTTTTTTCACCCAATCTTGATGAGACATTGTGGTAGTGATCAGTTCACTAAGTCCAGTTGGCTGCCCAATTTTCACTCTTCTAGGTTGAAGCGTTCGTTTCCAATAAGAGTTTGAATTTTTAGGTTTCACTCTGTTTTTTCCTATATAGATAGATGTGTTGGGAACTCTAAATGAAACACGGTTTGTGCTAGCTCTTTGAAAATTGACAAAATAGAGTAGTTTTAGGTTCTGTCTCTATGGTTTGTTTCCTCTTGAAGCAGCCCTAACTGGAGACTGCCTAAATACACTTTCATTGGAAACGTGTGCCAAGCGTCCAAAAGTACTGGTTTTCTGAAATCACGGCAAACATTTTTTCACCCAATCTGGATGATTCTCTGTGGTAGTGATCAGTTCACTAAGTCAACTTGGCTTCCCAATTTTCACTCTTCTTGGTTGAAGCGTTCGTTTCCAGTAAGAGTTTGAATTTTTAGGTTTCACTCTGTTTTCTCCTATATAGATAGATGTGTTGGGAACTCTAAATGAAACACGGTTTGTGCTAGCTCTTTGAAAATTGACAAAATAAATAGTTCTAAGTTCTGTCTCTAAGGTTTGTTTCCTCTTGAAGCAGCCCTAAGCAGAGACTGCCTAAAGACATTTTCATTGGAAAGGGGTGCCAAGCGTCCAAAAGTACTGGTTTTCTGAAATCTCGGCAAACATTTTTTCACCCAATATTGATGATTCTCTGTGGTAGTGATCAGTTCACTAAGCCCACTTGGCTGCCAAATTTTCACTCTTCTAGGTTGAAGCGTGTGTTTCCAGTAAGACTTTGAATTTTTAGGTTTCACTGTGTTTTCTCCTATATAGATAGATGGGTTGGGAACTCTAAATGAAACACGGCTTGTGCTAGCTCTTTGAAAATTGACAAAATAAAGTAGATTTAGGTTCTGTCTCTATGGTTTGTTTCCTCTTGAAGCAGCCCTAAGCAGAGCCTGCCTAAAGAATTTTCATTGGAAAGGTGTGCCAAGCGTCCAAAAGTACTGGTTTTCTGAAATCTCGGCAAACATTTTTTCACGCAATATTGATGATTCTCTGTGGTAATGATCAGTTCACTAAGTCCACTTGGCTGCCCCATTTTCACTCTTCTAGGTTGAAGCGTTCGATTCCAGTAAGAGTTTGAGTTTTTAGGTTTCACTCTGTTTTCTCCTATATAGATAGATGTGTTGGGAACTCTAAATGAAACACGGTTTGTGCTAGCTCTTTGAAAATTGACAAAATAGAGTGGTTTTAGGTTCTGTCTCCATGGTTTGTTTTTTCTTGAAGCAGCCCTAACTAGAGACTGCCTAAGTACACTTTCATTGGAAAGGTGTGCCAAGCGTCCAAAAGCACTGGTTTTCTGAAATGTCGGCAAACATTTTTTCACCCAATCTTGATGATTCTCTGTGGTAATGATCAGTTCACTAAGCCCACTTGGCTGCCCAATATTCACTCTTCTAGGTTGAAGCGTTCGTTTCCAATAAGAGTTTGAATTTTTAGGTTTCACTCTGTTTTCTCCTATATAGATAGATGTGTTGGGAACTCTAAATGAAACACGGTTTGTGCTAGCTCTTTGAAGATTGACAAAATAAAGTAGTTTTAGGTTCTGTCTCAAAGGTTGTTTCCTCTTGAAGCAGCCCTAAGCAGAGCCTGCGTAAAGACATTTTCATTGGAAAGGTGTGCCAAGCGTCCAAAAGTACTGGTTTTCTGAAATCTCGGCAAACCTTTTTTCACCCAATCTTGATGAGACATTGTGGTAGTGATCAGTTCACTAAGTCCACTTGGCTGCCCAATTTTCACTCTTCTAGGTTGAAGCGTTCGTTTCCAATAAGAGTTTGAATTTTTAGGTTTCACTCTGTTTTTTCCTATATAGATAGATGTGTTGGGAACTCTAAATGAAACACGGTTTGTGCTAGCTCTTTGAAAATTGACAAAATAAAGTAGTTTTAGGTTCTGTCTCTATGGTTTGTTTCCTCTTGAAGCAGCCCTAACTGGAGACTGCCTAAATACACTTTCATTGGAAAGGTGTGGGAAGCGTCCAAAAGTACTGGTTTTCTGAAATCTCGGCAAACATTTTTTCACCCAATATTGATGATTCTCTGTGGTAGTGATCAGTTCACTAAGCCCACTTGGCTGCCAAATTTTCACTCTTCTAGGTTGAAGCGTGTGTTACCAGTAAGAGTTTGAATTTTTAGGTTTCACTGTGTTTTCTCCTATATAGATAGATGGGTTGGGAACTCTAAATGAAACACGGCTTGTGCTAGCTCTTTGAAAGTTGACAAAATAAAGTAGATTTAGGTTCTGTCTCTATGGTTTGTTTCCTCTTGAAGCAGCCCTAAGCAGAGCCTGCCTAAAGAATTTTCATTGGAAAGGTGTGCCAAGCGTCCAAAAGTACTGGTTTTTTGAAATCTCGGCAAACATTTTTTCACCCAATATTGATGATTCTCTGTGGTAATGATCAGTTCACTAAGTCCACTTGGCTGCCCCATTTTCACTCTTCTAGGTTGAAGCGTTCGATTCCAGTAAGAGTTTGAGTTTTTAGGTTTCACTCTGTTTTCTCCTATATAGATAGATGTGTTGGGAACTCTAAATGAAACACGGTTTGTGCTAGCTCTTTGAAAATTGACAAAATAAATAGTTCTAAGTTCTGTCTCTAAGGTTTGTTTCCTCTTGAAGCAGCCCTAAGCAGAGACTGCCTAAAGACATTTTCATTGGAAAGGGGTGCCAAGCGTCCAAAAGTTACTGGTTTTCTGAAATCTCGGCAAACATTTTTTCACCCAATATTGATGATTCTCTGTGGTAGTGATCAGTTCACTAAGCCCACTTGGCTGCCAAATTTTCACTCTTCTAGGTTGAAGCGTGGGTTTCCAGTAAGACTTTGAATTTTTAGGTTTCACTCTGTTTTCTCCTATATAGATAGATGTGTTGGGAACTCTAAATGAAACACGGTTTGTGCTAGCTCTTTGAAAATTGACAAAATAAAGTAGTTCTAAGTTCTGTCTCAAAGGTTGTTTCCTCTTGAAGCAGCCCTAAGCAGAGCCTGCCTAAAGACATTTTCATTGGAAAGGTGTGCCAAGCGTCCAAAAGTACTGGTTTTCTGAAATCTCGGCAAACCTTTTTTCACCCAATCTTGATGAGACATTGTGGTAGTGATCAGTTCACTAAGTCCACTTGGCTGCCCAATTTTCACTCTTCTAGGTTGAAGCGTTCGTTTCCAATAAGAGTTTGAATTTTTAGGTTTCACTCTGTTTTTTCCTATATAGATAGATGTGTTGGGAACTCTAAAGGAAACACGGTTTGTGCTAGCTCTTTGAAAATTGACAAAATAGAGTAGTTTTAGGTTCTGTCTCTATGGTTTGTTTCCTCTTGAAGCAGCCCTAACTGGAGACTGCCTAAATACACTTTCATTGGAAACGTGTGCCAAGCGTCCAAAAGTACTGGTTTTCTGAAATCACGGCAAACATTTTTTCACCCAATCTGGATGATTCTCTGTGGTAGTGATCAGTTCACTAAGTCAACTTGGCTTCCCAATTTTCACTCTTCTAGGTTGAAGCGTTCGTTTCCAGTAAGAGTTTGAATTTTTAGGTTTCACTCTGTTTTCTATTATATAGATAGATGTGTTGGGAACTCTAAATGAAACACGGTTTGTGCTAGCTCTTTGAAAATTGACAAAATAAATAGTTCTAAGTTCTGTCTCTAAGGTTTGTTTCCTCTTGAAGCAGCCCTAAGCAGAGACTGCCTAAAGACATTTTCATTGGAAAGGGGTGCCAAGCGTCCAAAAGTACTGGTTTTCTGAAATTTCGGCAAACATTTTTTCACCCAATCTTGATGATTCTCTGTGGTAGTGATCAGTTCACTAAGCCCACTTGGCTGCCAAATTTTCACTCTTCTAGGTTGAAGCGTGTGTTTCCAGTAAGAGTTTGAATTTTTAGGTTTCACTGTGTTTTCTCCTATATAGATAGATGGGTTGGGAACTCTAAATGAAACACGGCTTGTGCTAGCTCTTTGAAAATTGACAAAATAAAGTAGATTTAGGTTCTGTCTCTATGGTTTGTTTCCTCTTGAAGCAGCCCTAAGCAGAGCCTGCCTAAAGAATTTTCATTGGAAAGGTGTGCCAAGCGTCCAAAAGTACTGGTTTTCTGAAATCTCGGCAAACATTTTTTCACCCAATATTGATAATTCTCTGTGGTAATGATCAGTTCACTAAGTCCACTTGGCTGCCCAATTTTCACTCTTCTAGGTTGAAGCGTTCGATTCCAGTAAGAGTTTGAGTTTTTAGGTTTCACTCTGTTTTCTCCTATATAGATAGATGTGTTGGGAACTCTAAATGAAACACGGTTTGTGCTAGCTCTTTGAAAATTGACAAAATAGAGTGGTTTTAGGTTCTGTCTCCATGGTTTCTTTTTTCTTGAAGCAGCCCTAACTAGAGACTGCCTAAGTACACTTTCATTGGAAAGGTGTGCCAAGCGTCCAAAAGCACTGGTTTTCTGAAATGTCGGCAAACATTTTTTCACCCAATCTTGATGATTCTCTGTGGTAATGATCAGTTCACTAAGCCCACTTGGCTGCCCAATATTCACTCTTCTAGGTTGAAGCGTTCGTTTCCAATAAGAGTTTGAATTTTTAGGTTTCACTCTGTTTTCTCCTATATAGATAGATGTGTTGGGAACTCTAAATGAAACACGGTTTGTGCTAGCTCTTTGAAGATTGACAAAATAAAGTAGTTTTAGGTTCTGTCTCAAAGGTTGTTTCCTCTTGAAGCAGCCCTAAGCAGAGCCTGCCTAAAGACATTTTCATTGGAAAGGTGTGCCAAGCGTCCAAAAGTACTGGTTTTCTGAAATCTCGGCAAACCTTTTTTCACCCAATCTTGATGAGACATTGTGGTAGTGATCAGTTCACTAAGTCCACTTGGCTGCCCAATTTTCACTCTTCTAGGTTGAAGCGTTCGTTTCCAATAAGAGTTTGAATTTTTAGGTTTCACTCTGTTTTTTCCTATATAGATAGATGTGTTGGGAACTCTAAATGAAACACGGTTTGTGCTAGCTCTTTGAAAATTGACAAAATAAAGTAGTTTTAGGTTCTGTCTCTATGGTTTGTTTCCTCTTGAAGCAGCCCTAACTGGAGACTGCCTAAATACACTTTCATTGGAAAGGTGTGGGAAGCGTCCAAAAGTACTGGTTTTCTGAAATCTCGGCAAACATTTTTTCACCCAATATTGATGATTCTCTGTGGTAGTGATCAGTTCACTAAGCCCACTTGGCTGCCAAATTTTCACTCTTCTAGGTTGAAGCGTGTGTTTCCAGTAAGAGTTTGAATTTTTAGGTTTCACTGTGTTTTCTCCTATATAGATAGATGGGTTGGGAACTCTAAATGAAACACGGCTTGTGCTAGCTCTTTGAAAATTGACAAAATAAAGTAGATTTAGGTTCTGTCTCTATGGTTTGTTTCCTCTTGAAGCAGCCCTAAGCAGAGCCTGCCTAAAGAATTTTCATTGGAAAGGTGTGCCAAGCGTCCAAAAGTACTGGTTTTCTGAAATCTCGGCAAACATTTTTTCACCCAATATTGATGATTCTCTGTGGTAATGATCAGTTCACTAAGTCCACTTGGCTGCCCCATTTTCACTCTTCTAGGTTGAAGCGTTCGTTTCCAGTAAGAGTTTGAATTTTTAGGTTTCACTCTGTTTTCTCCTATATAGATAGATGTGTTGGAAACTCTAAATGAAACACGGTTTGTGCTAGCTCTTTGAAAATTGACAAAATAAAGTAGTTCTAAGTTCTGTCTCTCAGGTTTGTTTCCTCTTGAAGCAGCCCTAAGCAGAGCCTGCCTAAAGACATTTTCATTGGAAAGGTGTGCCAAGCGTCCAAAAGTACTGGTTTTCTGAAATCTCGGCAAACCTTTTTCACCCAATCTTGATGAGACATTGTGGTAGTGATGAGTTCACTAAGTCCACTTGGCTGCCCAATTTTCACTCTTCTAGGTTGAAGCGTTCGATTCCAGTAAGAGTTTGAGTTTTTAGGTTTCACTCTGTTTTCTCCTATATAGATAGATGTGTTGGGAACTCTAAATGAAACACGGTTTGTGCTAGTTCTTTGAAAATTGACAAAATAGAGTGGTTTTAGGTTCTGTCTCCATGGTTTGTTTTTTCTTGAAGCAGCCCTAACTAGAGACTGCCTAAGTACACTTTCATTGGAAAGGTGTGCCAAGCGTCCAAAAGCACTGGTTTTCTGAAATGTCGGCAAACATTTTTTCACCCAATCTTGATGATTCTCTGTGGTAATGATCAGTTCACTAAGCCCACTTGGCTGCCCAATATTCACTCTTCTAGGTTGAAGCGTTCGTTTCCAATAAGAGTTTGAATTTTTAGGTTTCACTCTGTTTTCTCCTATATAGATAGATGTGTTGGGAACTCTAAATGAAACACGGTTTGTGCTAGCTCTTTGAAGATTGACAAAATAAAGTAGTTTTAGGTTCTGTCTCTATGGTTTGTTTCCTCTTGAAGCAGCCCTAAGCAGAGCCTGCCTAAAGACATTTTCATTGGAAAGGTGTGCCAAGCGTCCAAAAGTACTGGTTTTCTGAAATCTCGGCAAACCTTTTTTCACCCAATCTTGATGAGACATTGTGGTAGTGATCAGTTCACTAAGTCCACTTGGCTGCCCAATTTTCACTCTTCTAGGTTGAAGCGTTCGTTTCCAATAAGAGTTTGAATTTTTAGGTTTCACTCTGTTTTTTCCTATATAGATAGATGTGTTGGGAACTCTAAATGAAACACGGTTTGTGCTAGCTCTTTGAAAATTGACAAAATAAAGTAGTTTTAGGTTCTGTCTCTATGGTTTGTTTCCTCTTGAAGCAGCCCTAACTGGAGACTGCCTAAATACACTTTCATTGGAAAGGTGTGGGAAGCGTCCAAAAGTACTGGTTTTCTGAAATCTCGGCAAACATTTTTTCACCCAATATTGATGATTCTCTGTGGTAGTGATCAGTACACTAAGCCCACTTGGCTGCCAAATTTTCACTCTTCTAGGTTGAAGCGTGTGTTTCTAGTAAGAGTTTGAATTTTTAGGTTTCACTGTGTTTTCTCCTATATAGATAGATGGGTTGGGAACTCTAAATGAAACACGGCTTGTGCTAGCTCTTTGAAAATTGACAAAATAAAGTAGATTTACGTTCTGTCTCTATGGTTTGTTTCCTCTTGAAGCAGCCCTAAGCAGAGCCTGCCTAAAGAATTTTCATTGGAAAGGTGTGCCAAGCGTCCAAAAGTACTGGTTTTCTGAAATCTCGGCAAACATTTTTTCACCCAATATTGATGATTCTCTGTGGTAATGATCAGTTCACTAAGTCCACTTGGCTGCCCAATTTAAACTCTTCTAGGTTGAAGCGTTCGTTTCCAGTAAGAGTTTGAATTTTTAGGTTTCACTCTGTTTTCTCCTATATAGATAGATGTGTTGGAAACTCTAAATGAAACACGGTTTGTGCTAGCTCTTTGAAAACTGACAAAATAAAGTAGTTCTAAGTTCTGTCTCTAAGGTTTGTTTCCTCTTGAAGCAGCCCTAAGCAGAGCCTGCCTAAAGACATTTTCATTGGAAAGGTGTGCCAAGCGTCCAAAAGTACTGGTTTTCTGAAATCTCGGCAAACCTTTTTCACCCAATCTTGATGAGACATTGTGGTAGTGATCAGTTCACTAAGTCCACTTGGCTGCCCAATTTTCACTCTTCTAGGTTGAAGCGTTCGATTCCAGTAAGAGTTTGAGTTTTTAGGTTTCACTCTGTTTTCTCCTATATAGATAGATGTGTTGGGAACTCTAAATGAAACACGGTTTGTGCTAGCTCTTTGAAAATTGACAAAATAGAGTGGTTTTAGGTTCTGTCTCCATGGTTTGTTTTTTCTTGAAGCAGCCCTAACTAGAGACTGCCTAAGTACACTTTCATTGGAAAGGTGTGCCAAGCGTCCAAAAGCACTGGTTTTCTGAAATCTCGGCAAACATTTTTTCACCCAATATTGATGATTCTCTGTGGTAGTGATCAGTTCACTAAGCCCACTTGGCTGCCAAATTTTCACTCTTCTAGGTTGAAGCGTGTGTTTCCAGTAAGAGTTTGAATTTTTAGGTTTCACTGTGTTTTCTCCTATATAGATAGATGGGTTGGGAACTCTAAATGAAACACGGCTTGTGCTAGCTCTTTGAAAATTGACAAAATAAAGTAGATTTAGGTTCTGTCTCTATGGTTTGTTTCCTCTTGAAGCAGCCCTAAGCAGAGCCTGCCTAAAGAATTTTCATTGGAAAGGTGTGCCAAGCGTCCAAAAGTACTGGTTTTCTGAAATCTCGGCAAACATTTTTTCACCCAATATTGATGATTCTCTGTGGTAATGATCAGTTCACTAAGTCCACTTGGCTGCCCCATTTTCACTCTTCTAGGTTGAAGCGTTCGATTCCAGTAAGAGTTTGAGTTTTTAGGTTTCACTCTGTTTTCTCCTATATAGATAGATGTGTTGGGAACTCTAAATGAAACACGGTTTGTGCTAGCTCTTTGAAAATTGACAAAATAGAGTGGTTTTAGGTTCTGTCTCCATGGTTTGTTTTTTCTTGAAGCAGCCCTAACTAGAGACTGCCTAAGTACACTTTCATTGGAAAGGTGTGCCAAGCGTCCAAAAGCACTGGTTTTCTGAAATGTCGGCAAACATTTTTTCACCCAATCTTGATGATTCTCTGTGGTAATGATCAGTTCACTAAGCCCACTTGGCTGCCCAATATTCACTCTTCTAGGTTGAAGCGTTCGTTTCCAATAAGAGTTTGAATTTTTAGGTTTCACTCTGTTTTCTCCTATATAGATAGATGTGTTGGGAACTCTAAATGAAACACGGTTTGTGCTAGCTCTTTGAAGATTGACAAAATAAAGTAGTTTTAGGTTCTGTCTCAAAGGTTGTTTCCTCTTGAAGCAGCCCTAAGCAGAGCCTGCCTAAAGACATTTTCATTGGAAAGGTGTGCCAAGCGTCCAAAAGTACTGGTTTTCTGAAATCTCGGCAAACCTTTTTTCACCCAATCTTGATGAGACATTGTGGTAGTGATCAGTTCACTAAGTCCACTTGGCTGCCCAATTTTCACTCTTCTAGGTTGAAGCGTTCGTTTCCAATAAGAGTTTGAATTTTTAGGTTTCACTCTGTTTTTTCCTATATAGATAGATGTGTTGGGAACTCTAAATGAAACACGGTTTGTGCTAGCTCTTTGAAAATTGACAAAATAAAGTAGTTTTAGGTTCTGTCTCTATGGTTTGTTTCCTCTTGAAGCAGCCCTAACTGGAGACTGCCTAAATACACTTTCATTGGAAAGGTGTGGGAAGCGTCCAAAAGTACTGGTTTTCTGAAATCTCGGCAAACATTTTTTCACCCAATATTGATGATTCTCTGTGGTAGTGATCAGTTCACTAAGCCCACTTGGCTGCCAAACTTTCACTCTTCTAGGTTGAAGCGTGTGTTTCCAGTAAGAGTTTGAATTTTTAGGTTTCACTGTGTTTTCTCCTATATAGATAGATGGGTTGGGAACTCTAAATGAAACACGGCTTGTGCTAGCTCTTTGAAAATTGACAAAATAAAGTAGATTTAGGTTCTGTCTCTATGGTTTGTTTCCTCTTGAAGCAGCCCTAAGCAGAGCCTGCCTAAAGAATTTTCATTGGAAAGGTGTGCCAAGCGTCCAAAAGTACTGGTTTTCTGAAATCTCGGCAAACATTTTTTCACCCAATATTGATGATTCTCTGTGGTAATGATCAGTTCACTAAGTCCACTTGGCTGCCCCATTTTCACTCTTCTAGGTTGAAGCGTTCGTTTCCAGTAAGAGTTTGAATTTTTAGGTTTCACTCTGTTTTCTCCTATATAGATAGATGTGTTGGAAACTCTAAATGAAACACGGTTTGTGCTAGCTCTTTGAAAATTGACAAAATAAAGTAGTTCTAAGTTCTGTCTCTCAGGTTTGTTTCCTCTTGAAGCAGCCCTAAGCAGAGCCTGCCTAAAGACATTTTCATTGGAAAGGTGTGCCAAGCGTCCAAAAGTACTGGTTTTCTGAAATCTCGGCAAACCTTTTTCACCCAATCTTGATGAGACATTGTGGTAGTGATGAGTTCACTAAGTCCACTTGGCTGCCCAATTTTCACTCTTCTAGGTTGAAGCGTTCGATTCCAGTAAGAGTTTGAGTTTTTAGGTTTCACTCTGTTTTCTCCTATATAGATAGATGTGTTGGGAACTCTAAATGAAACACGGTTTGTGCTAGTTCTTTGAAAATTGACAAAATAGAGTGGTTTTAGGTTCTGTCTCCATGGTTTGTTTTTTCTTGAAGCAGCCCTAACTAGAGACTGCCTAAGTACACTTTCATTGGAAAGGTGTGCCAAGCGTCCAAAAGCACTGGTTTTCTGAAATGTCGGCAAACATTTTTTCACCCAATCTTGATGATTCTCTGTGGTAATGATCAGTTCACTAAGCCCACTTGGCTGCCCAATATTCACTCTTCTAGGTTGAAGCGTTCGTTTCCAATAAGAGTTTGAATTTTTAGGTTTCACTCTGTTTTCTCCTATATAGATAGATGTGTTGGGAACTCTAAATGAAACACGGTTTGTGCTAGCTCTTTGAAAATTGACAAAATAAAGTAGTTTTAGGTTCTGTCTCTATGGTTTGTTTCCTCTTGAAGCAGCCCTAAGCAGAGCCTGCCTAAAGAATTTTCATTGGAAAGGTGTGCCAAGCGTCCAAAAGTACTGGTTTTCTGAAATCTCGGCAAACATTTTTTCACCCAATATTGATGATTCTCTGTGGTAATGATCAGTTCACTAAGTCCACTTGGCTGCCCCATTTTCACTCTTCTAGGTTGAAGCGTTCGATTCCAGTAAGAGTTTGAGTTTTTAGGTTTCACTCTGTTTTCTCCTATATAGATAGATGTGTTGGGAACTCTAAATGAAACACGGTTTGTGCTAGCTCTTTGAAAATTGACAAAATAGAGTGGTTTTAGGTTCTGTCTCCATGGTTTGTTTTTTCTTGAAGCAGCCCTAACTAGAGACTGCCTAAGTACACGTTCATTGGAAAGGTGTGCCAAGCGTCCAAAAGCACTGGTTTTCTGAAATGTCGGCAAACATTTTTTCACCCAATCTTGATGATTCTCTGTGGTAATGATCAGTTCACTAAGCCCACTTGGCTGCCCAATATTCACTCTTCTAGGTTGAAGCGTTCGTTTCCAATAAGAGTTTGAATTTTTAGGTTTCACTCTGTTTTCTCCTATATAGATAGATGTGTTGGGAACTCTAAATGAAACACGGTTTGTGCTAGCTCTTTGAAGATTGACAAAATAAAGTAGTTTTAGGTTCTGTCTCAAAGGTTGTTTCCTCTTGAAGCAGCCCTAAGCAGAGCCTGCCTAAAGACATTTTCATTGGAAAGGTGTGCCAAGCGTCCAAAAGTACTGGTTTTCTGAAATCTCGGCAAACCTTTTTTCACCCAATCTTGATGAGACATTGTGGTAGTGATCAGTTCACTAAGTCCACTTGGCTGCCCAATTTTCACTCTTCTAGGTTGAAGCGTTCGTTTCCAATAAGAGTTTGAATTTTTAGGTTTCACTCTGTTTTTTCCTATATAGATAGATGTGTTGGGAACTCTAAATGAAACACGGTTTGTGCTAGCTCTTTGAAAATTGACAAAATAAAGTAGTTTTAGGTTCTGTCTCTATGGTTTGTTTCCTCTTGAAGCAGCCCTAACTGGAGACTGCCTAAATACACTTTCATTGGAAAGGTGTGGGAAGCGTCCAAAAGTACTGGTTTTCTGAAATTTCGGCAAACATTTTTTCACCCAATATTGATGATTCTCTGTGGTAGTGATCAGTTCACTAAGCCCACTTGGCTGCCAAATTTTCACTCTTCTAGGTTGAAGCGTGTATTTCCAGTAAGAGTTTGAATTTTTAGGTTTCACTGTGTTTTCTCCTATATAGATAGATGGGTTGGGAACTCTAAATGAAACACGGTTTGTGCTAGCTCTTTGAAAACTGACAAAATAAAGTAGTTCTAAGTTCTGTCTCTAAGGTTTGTTTCCTCTTGAAGCAGCCCTAAGCAGAGCCTGCCTAAAGACATTTTCATTGGAAAGGTGTGCCAAGCGTCCAAAAGTACTGGTTTTCTGAAATCTCGGCAAACCTTTTTCACCCAATCTTGATGAGACATTGTGGTAGTGATCAGTTCACTAAGTCCACTTGGCTGCCCAATTTTCACTCTTCTAGGTTGAAGCGTTCGATTCCAGTAAGAGTTTGAGTTTTTAGGTTTCACTCTGTTTTCTCCTATATAGATAGATGTGTTGGGAACTCTAAATGAAACACGGTTTGTGCTAGCTCTTTGAAAATTGACAAAATAGAGTGGTTTTAGGTTCTGTCTCCATGGTTTGTTTTTTCTTGAAGCAGCCCTAACTAGAGACTGCCTAAGTACACTTTCATTGGAAAGGTGTGCCAAGCGTCCAAAAGCACTGGTTTTCTGAAATCTCGGCAAACATTTTTTCACCCAATATTGATGATTCTCTGTGGTAGTGATCAGTTCACTAAGCCCACTTGGCTGCCAAATTTTCACTCTTCTAGGTTGAAGCGTGTGTTTCCAGTAAGAGTTTGAATTTTTAGGTTTCACTGTGTTTTCTCCTATATAGATAGATGGGTTGGGAACTCTAAATGAAACACGGCTTGTGCTAGCTCTTTGAAAATTGACAAAATAAAGTAGATTTAGGTTCTGTCTCTATGGTTTGTTTCCTCTTGAAGCAGCCCTAAGCAGAGCCTGCCTAAAGAATTTTCATTGGAAAGGTGTGCCAAGCGTCCAAAAGTACTGGTTTTCTGAAATCTCGGCAAACATTTTTTCACCCAATATTGATGATTCTCTGTGGTAATGATCAGTTCACTAAGTCCACTTGGCTGCCCCATTTTCACTCTTCTAGGTTGAAGCGTTCGATTCCAGTAAGAGTTTGAGTTTTTAGGTTTCACTCTGTTTTCTCCTATATAGATAGATGTGTTGGGAACTCTAAATGAAACACGGTTTGTGCTAGCTCTTTGAAAATTGACAAAATAGAGTGGTTTTAGGTTCTGTCTCCATGGTTTGTTTTTTCTTGAAGCAGCCCTAACTAGAGACTGCCTAAGTACACTTTCATTGGAAAGGTGTGCCAAGCGTCCAAAAGCACTGGTTTTCTGAAATGTCGGCAAACATTTTTTCACCCAATCTTGATGATTCTCTGTGGTAATGATCAGTTCACTAAGCCCACTTGGCTGCCCAATATTCACTCTTCTAGGTTGAAGCGTTCGTTTCCAATAAGAGTTTGAATTTTTAGGTTTCACTCTGTTTTCTCCTATATAGATAGATGTGTTGGGAACTCTAAATGAAACACGGTTTGTGCTAGCTCTTTGAAGATTGACAAAATAAAGTAGTTTTAGGTTCTGTCTCAAAGGTTGTTTCCTCTTGAAGCAGCACTAAGCAGAGCCTGCCTAAAGACATTTTCATTGGAAAGGTGTGCCAAGCGTCCAAAAGTACTGGTTTTCTGAAATCTCGGCAAACCTTTTTTCACCCAATCTTGATGAGACATTGTGGTAGTGATCAGTTCACTAAGTCCACTTGGCTGCCCAATTTTCACTCTTCTAGGTTGAAGCGTTCGTTTCCAATAAGAGTTTGAATTTTTAGGTTTCACTCTGTTTTTTCCTATATAGATAGATGTGTTGGGAACTCTAAATGAAACACGGTTTGTGCTAGCTCTTTGAAAATTGACAAAATAAAGTAGTTTTAGGTTCTGTCTCTATGGTTTGTTTCCTCTTGAAGCAGCCCTAACTGGAGACTGCCTAAATACACTTTCATTGGAAAGGTGTGGGAAGCGTCCAAAAGTACTGGTTTTCTGAAATCTCGGCAAACATTTTTTCACCCAATATTGATGATTCTCTGTGGTAGTGATCAGTTCACTAAGCCCACTTGGCTGCCAAATTTTCCCTCTTCTAGGTTGAAGCGTGTGTTTCCAGTAAGAGTTTGAATTTTTAGGTTTCACTGTGTTTTCTCCTATATAGATAGATGGGTTGGGAACTCTAAATGAAACACGGCTTGTGCTAGCTCTTTGAAAATTGACAAAATAAAGTAGATTTAGGTTCTGTCTCTATGGTTTGTTTCCTCTTGAAGCAGCCCTAAGCAGAGCCTGCCTAAAGAATTTTCATTGGAAAGGTGTGCCAAGCGTCCAAAAGTACTGGTTTTCTGAAATCTCGGCAAACATTTTTTCACCCAATATTGATGATTCTCTGTGGTAATGATCAGTTCACTAAGTCCACTTGGCTGCCCCATTTTCACTCTTCTAGGTTGAAGCGTTCGTTTCCAGTAAGAGTTTGAATTTTTAGGTTTCACTCTGTTTTCTCCTATATAGATAGATGTGTTGGAAACTCTAAATGAAACACGGTTTGTGCTAGCTCTTTGAAAATTGACAAAATAAAGTAGTTCTAAGTTCTGTCTCTCAGGTTTGTTTCCTCTTGAAGCAGCCCTAAGCAGAGCCTGCCTAAAGACATTTTCATTGGAAAGGTGTGCCAAGCGTCCAAAAGTACTGGTTTTCTGAAATCTCGGCAAACCTTTTTCACCCAATCTTGATGAGACATTGTGGTAGTGATGAGTTCACTAAGTCCACTTGGCTGCCCAATTTTCACTCTTCTAGGTTGAAGCGTTCGATTCCAGTAAGAGTTTGAGTTTTTAGGTTTCACTCTGTTTTCTCCTATATAGATAGATGTGTTGGGAACTCTAAATGAAACACGGTTTGTGCTAGTTCTTTGAAAATTGACAAAATAGAGTGGTTTTAGGTTCTGTCTCCATGGTTTGTTTTTTCTTGAAGCAGCCCTAACTAGAGACTGCCTAAGTACACTTTCATTGGAAAGGTGTGCCAAGCGTCCAAAAGCACTGGTTTTCTGAAATGTCGGCAAACATTTTTTCACCCAATCTTGATGATTCTCTGTGGTAATGATCAGTTCACTAAGCCCACTTGGCTGCCCAATATTCACTCTTCTAGGTTGAAGCGTTCGTTTCCAATAAGAGTTTGAATTTTTAGGTTTCACTCTGTTTTCTCCTATATAGATAGATGTGTTGGGAACTCTAAATGAAACACGGTTTGTGCTAGCTCTTTGAAGATTGACAAAATAAAGTAGTTTTAGGTTCTGTCTCTATGGTTTGTTTCCTCTTGAAGCAGCCCTAAGCAGAGCCTGCCTAAAGACATTTTCATTGGAAAGGTGTGCCAAGCGTCCAAAAGTACTGGTTTTCTGAAATCTCGGCAAACCTTTTTTCACCCAATCTTGATGAGACATTGTGGTAGTGATCAGTTCACTAAGTCCACTTGGCTGCCCAATTTTCACTCTTCTAGGTTGAAGCGTTCGTTTCCAATAAGAGTTTGAATTTTTAGGTTTCACTCTGTTTTTTCCTATATAGATAGATGTGTTGGGAACTCTAAATGAAACACGGTTTGTGCTAGCTCTTTGAAAATTGACAAAATAAAGTAGTTTTAGGTTCTGTCTCTATGGTTTGTTTCCTCTTGAAGCAGCCCTAACTGGAGACTGCCTAAATACACTTTCATTGGAAAGGTGTGGGAAGCGTCCAAAAGTACTGGTTTTCTGAAATCTCGGCAAACATTTTTTCACCCAATATTGATGATTCTCTGTGGTAGTGATCAGTTCACTAAGCCCACTTGGCTGCCAAATTTTCACTCTTCTAGGTTGAAGCGTGTGTTTCTAGTAAGAGTTTGAATTTTTAGGTTTCACTGTGTTTTCTCCTATATAGATAGATGGGTTGGGAACTCTAAATGAAACACGGCTTGTGCTAGCTCTTTGAAAATTGACAAAATAAAGTAGATTTACGTTCTGTCTCTATGGTTTGTTTCCTCTTGAAGCAGCCCTAAGCAGAGCCTGCCTAAAGAATTTTCATTGGAAAGGTGTGCCAAGCGTCCAAAAGTACTGGTTTTCTGAAATCTCGGCAAACATTTTTTCACCCAATATTGATGATTCTCTGTGGTAATGATCAGTTCACTAAGTCCACTTGGCTGCCCAATTTAAACTCTTCTAGGTTGAAGCGTTCGTTTCCAGTAAGAGTTTGAATTTTTAGGTTTCACTCTGTTTTCTCCTATATAGATAGATGTGTTGGAAACTCTAAATGAAACACGGTTTGTGCTAGCTCTTTGAAAACTGACAAAATAAAGTAGTTCTAAGTTCTGTCTCTAAGGTTTGTTTCCTCTTGAAGCAGCCCTAAGCAGAGCCTGCCTAAAGACATTTTCATTGGAAAGGTGTGCCAAGCGTCCAAAAGTACTGGTTTTCTGAAATCTCGGCAAACCTTTTTCACCCAATCTTGATGAGACATTGTGGTAGTGATCAGTTCACTAAGTCCACTTGGCTGCCCAATTTTCACTCTTCTAGGTTGAAGCGTTCGATTCCAGTAAGAGTTTGAGTTTTTAGGTTTCACTCTGTTTTCTCCTATATAGATAGATGTGTTGGGAACTCTAAATGAAACACGGTTTGTGCTAGCTCTTTGAAAATTGACAAAATAGAGTGGTTTTAGGTTCTGTCTCCATGGTTTGTTTTTTCTTGAAGCAGCCCTAACTAGAGACTGCCTAAGTACACTTTCATTGGAAAGGTGTGCCAAGCGTCCAAAAGCACTGGTTTTCTGAAATCTCGGCAAACATTTTTTCACCCAATATTGATGATTCTCTGTGGTAGTGATCAGTTCACTAAGCCCACTTGGCTGCCAAATTTTCACTCTTCTAGGTTGAAGCGTGTGTTTCCAGTAAGAGTTTGAATTTTTAGGTTTCACTGTGTTTTCTCCTATATAGATAGATGGGTTGGGAACTCTAAATGAAACACGGCTTGTGCTAGCTCTTTGAAAATTGACAAAATAAAGTAGATTTAGGTTCTGTCTCTATGGTTTGTTTCCTCTTGAAGCAGCCCTAAGCAGAGCCTGCCTAAAGAATTTTCATTGGAAAGGTGTGCCAAGCGTCCAAAAGTACTGGTTTTCTGAAATCTCGGCAAACATTTTTTCACCCAATATTGATGATTCTCTGTGGTAATGATCAGTTCACTAAGTCCACTTGGCTGCCCCATTTTCACTCTTCTAGGTTGAAGCGTTCGATTCCAGTAAGAGTTTGAGTTTTTAGGTTTCACTCTGTTTTCTCCTATATAGATAGATGTGTTGGGAACTCTAAATGAAACACGGTTTGTGCTAGCTCTTTGAAAATTGACAAAATAGAGTGGTTTTAGGTTCTGTCTCCATGGTTTGTTTTTTCTTGAAGCAGCCCTAACTAGAGACTGCCTAAGTACACGTTCATTGGAAAGGTGTGCCAAGCGTCCAAAAGCACTGGTTTTCTGAAATGTGCAAACATTTTTTCACCCAATCTTGATGATTCTCTGTGGTAATGATCAGTTCACTAAGCCCACTTGGCTGCCCAATATTCACTCTTCTAGGTTGAAGCGTTCGTTTCCAATAAGAGTTTGAATTTTTAGGTTTCACTCTGTTTTCTCCTATATAGATAGATGTGTTGGGAACTCTAAATGAAACACGGTTTGTGCTAGCTCTTTGAAGATTGACAAAATAAAGTAGTTTTAGGTTCTGTCTCAAAGGTTGTTTCCTCTTGAAGCAGCCCTAAGCAGAGCCTGCCTAAAGACATTTTCATTGGAAAGGTGTGCCAAGCGTCCAAAAGTACTGGTTTTCTGAAATCTCGGCAAACCTTTTTTCACCCAATCTTGATGAGACATTGTGGTAGTGATCAGTTCACTAAGTCCACTTGGCTGCCCAATTTTCACTCTTCTAGGTTGAAGCGTTCGTTTCCAATAAGAGTTTGAATTTTTAGGTTTCACTCTGTTTTTTCCTATATAGATAGATGTGTTGGGAACTCTAAATGAAACACGGTTTGTGCTAGCTCTTTGAAAATTGACAAAATAAAGTAGTTTTAGGTTCTGTCTCTATGGTTTGTTTCCTCTTGAAGCAGCCCTAACTGGAGACTGCCTAAATACACTTTCATTGGAAAGGTGTGGGAAGCGTCCAAAAGTACTGGTTTTCTGAAATTTCGGCAAACATTTTTTCACCCAATATTGATGATTCTCTGTGGTAGTGATCAGTTCACTAAGCCCACTTGGCTGCCAAATTTTCACTCTTCTAGGTTGAAGCGTGTGTTTCCAGTAAGAGTTTGAATTTTTAGGTTTCACTGTGTTTTCTCCTATATAGATAGATGGGTTGGGAACTCTAAATGAAACACGGCTTGTGCTAGCTCTTTGAAAATTGACAAAATAAAGTAGATTTAGGTTCTGTCTCTATGGTTTGTTTCCTCTTGAAGCAGCCCTAAGCAGAGCCTGCCTAAAGAATTTTCATTGGAAAGGTGTGCCAAGCGTCCAAAAGTACTGGTTTTCTGAAATCTCGGCAAACATTTTTTCACCCAATATTGATGATTCTCTGTGGTAATGATCAGTTCACTAAGTCCACTTGGCTGCCCAATTTTCACTCTTCTAGGTTGAAGCGTTCGTTTCCAGTAAGAGTTTGAAGTTTTAGGTTTCACTCTGTTTTCTCCTATATAGATAGATGTGTTGGAAACTCTAAATGAAACACGGTTTGTGCTAGCTCTTTGAAAATTGACAAAATAAAGTAGTTCTAAGTTCTGTCTCTAAGGTTTGTTTCCTCTTGAAGCAGCCCTAAGCAGAGCCTGCCTAAAGACATTTTCATTGGAAAGGTGTGCCAAGCGTCCAAAAGTACTGGTTTTCTGAAATCTCGGCAAACCTTTTTCACCCAATCTTGATGAGACATTGTGGTAGTGATCAGTTCACTAAGTCCACTTGGCTGCCCAATTTTCACTCTTCTAGGTTGAAGCGTTCGATTCCAGTAAGAGTTTGAGTTTTTAGGTTTCACTCTGTTTTCTCCTATATAGATAGATGTGTTTGGAACTCTAAATGAAACACGGTTTGTGCTAGCTCTTTGAAAATTGACAAAATAGAGTGGTTTTAGGTTCTGTCTCCATGGTTTATTTTTTCTTGAAGCAGCCCTAACTAGAGACTGCCTAAGTACACTTTCATTGGAAAGGTGTGCCAAGCGTCCAAAAGCACTGGTTTTCTGAAATGTTGGCAAACATTTTTTCACCCAATCTTGATCATTCTCTGTGGTAATGATCAGTTCACTAAGCCCACTTGCCTGCCCAATATTCACTCTTCTAGGTTGAAGCGTTCGTTTCCAATAAGAGTTTGAATTTTTAGGTTTCACTCTGTTTTCTCCTATATAGATAGATGTGTTGGGAACTCTAAATGAAACACGGTTTGTGCTAGCTCTTTGAAAATTGACAAAATAAAGTAGTTTTAGGTTCTGTCTCTATGGTTTGTTTCCTCTTGAAGCAGCCCTAAGCAGAGCCTGCCTAAAGACATTTTCATTGGAAAGGTGTGCCAAGCGTCCAAAAGTACGGGTTTTCTGAAATCTCGGCAAACCTTTTTTCACCCAATCTTGATGAGACATTGTGGTAGTGATCAGTTCACTAAGTCCACTTGGCTGCCCAATTTTCACTCTTCTAGGTTGAAGCGTTCGTTTCCAATAAGAGTTTGAATTTTTAGGTTTCACTCTGTTTTTTCCTATATAGATAGATGTGTTGGGAACTCTAAATGAAACACGGTTTGTGCTAGCTCTTTGAAAATTGACAAAATAAAGTAGTTTTAGGTTCTGTCTCTATGGTTTGTTTCCTCTTGAAGCAGCCCTAACTGGAGACTGCCTAAATACACTTTCATTGGAAACGTGTGCCAAGCGACCAAACGTACTGGTTTTCTGAAATCACGGCAAACATTTTTTCACCCAATCTGGATGATTCTCTGTGGTAGTGATCAGTTCACTAAGTCAACTTGGCTTCCCAATTTTCACTCTTCTAGGTAGAAGCGTTCGTTTCCAGTAAGAGTTTGAATTTTTAGGTTTCACTCTTTTTTCTCCTATATAGATAGATGTGTTGGGAACTCTAAATGAAACACGGTTTGTGCTAGCTCTTTGAAAATTGACAAAATAAATAGTTCTACGTTCTGTCTCTAAGGTTTGTTTCCTCTTGAAGCAGCCCTAAGCAGAGACTGCCTAAAGACATTTTCATTGGAAAGGGGTGCCAAGCGTCCAAAAGTACTGGTTTTCTGAAATCTCGGCAAACATTTTTTCACCCAATATTGATGATTCTCTGTGGTAGTGACCAGTTCACTAAGCCCACTTGGCTGCCCAATTTTCACTCTTCTAAGTTGAAGCGTTCGTTTCCAGTAAGAGTTTGAATTTTTAGGTTTCACTGTGTTTTCTCCTATATAGATAGATGTGATTGGAACTCTAAATGAAACACGGTTTGTGCTAGCTCTTTGAAAATTGACAAAATAAAGTAGTTTTAGGTTCTGTCTCTATGGTTTGTTTCCTCTTGAAGCAGCCCTAACTGGAGACTGCCTAAATACACTTTCATTGGAAAGGTGTGGGAAGCGTCCAAAATTACTGGTTTTCTGAAATCTCGGCAAACATTTTTTCACCCAATATTGATGATTCTCTGTGGTAGTGATCAGTTCACTAAGCCCACTTGGCTGCCAAATTTTCACTCTTCTAGGTTGAAGCGTGTGTTTCCAGTAAGAGTTTGAATTTTTAGGTTTCACTGTGTTTTCTCCTATATAGATAGATGGGTTGGGAACTCTAAATGAAACACGGCTTGTGCTAGCTCTTTGAAAATTGACAAAATAAAGTAGATTTAGGTTCTGTCTCTATGGTTTGTTTCGTCTTGAAGCAGCCCTAAGCAGAGCCTGCCTAAAGAATTTTCATTGGAAAGGTGTGCCAAGCGTCCAAAAGTACTGGTTTTCTGAAATCTCGGCAAACATTTTTTCACCCAATATTGATGATTCTCTGTGGTAATGATCAGTTCACTAAGTCCACTTGGCTGCCCCATTTTCACTCTTCTAGGTTGAAGCGTTCGATTCCAGTAAGAGTTTGAGTTTTTAGGTTTCACTCTGTTTTCTCCTATATAGATAGATGTGTTGGGAACTCTAAATGAAACACGGTTTGTGCTAGCTCTTTGAAAATTGACAAAATAGAGTGGTTTTAGGTTCTGTCTCCCTGGTTTGTTTTTTCTTGAAGCAGCCCTAACTAGAGACTGCCTAAGTACACTTTCATTGGAAAGGTGTGCCAAGCGTCCAAAAGCACTGGTTTTCTGAAATCTCGGCAAACATTTTTTCACCCAATATTGATGATTCTCTGTGGTAGTGATCAGTTCACTAAGCCCACTTGGCTGCCAAATTTTCACTCTTCTAGGTTGAAGCGTGTGTTTCCAGTAAGAGTTTGAATTTTTAGGTTTCACTGTGTTTTCTCCTATATAGATAGATGTGTTGGGAACTCTAAATGAAACACGGCTTGTGCTAGCTCTTTGAAAATTGACAAAATAAAGTAGATTTAGGTTCTGTCTCTATGGTTTGTTTCCTCTTGAAGCAGCCCTAAGCAGAGCCTGCCTAAAGAATTCTCATTGGAAAGGTGTGCCAAGCGTCCAAAAGTACTGGTTTTCTGAAATCTCGGCAAACATTTTTTCACCCAATATTGATGATTCTCTGTGGTAATGATCAGTTCACTAAGTCCACTTGGCTGCCCCATTTTCACTCTTCTAGGTTGAAGCGTTCGATTCCAGTAAGAGTTTGAGTTTTTAAGGTTTCACTCTGTTTTCTCCTATATAGATAGATGTGTTGGGAACTCTAAATGAAACACGGTTTGTGCTAGCTCTTTGAAAATTGACAAAATAGAGTGGTTTTAGGTTCTGTCTCCATGGTTTGTTTTTTCTTGAAGCAGCCCTAACTAGTGACTGCCTAAGTACACTTTCATTGGAAAGGTGTGCCAAGCGTCCAAAAGCACTGGTTTTCTGAAATGTCGGCAAACATTTTTTCACCCAATCTTGATGATTCTCTGTGGTAATGATCAGTTCACTAAGCCCACTTGGCTGCCCAATATTCACTCTTCTAGGTTGAAGCGTTCGTTTCCAATAAGAGTTTGAATTTTTAGGTTTCACTCTGTTTTCTCCTATATAGATAGATGTGTTGGGAACTCTAAATGAAACACGGTTTGTGCTAGCTCTTTGAAGATTGACAAAATAAAGTAGTTTTAGGTTCTGTCTCAAAGGTTGTTTCCTCTTGAAGCAGCCCTAAGCAGAGCCTGCCTAAAGACATTTTCATTGGAAAGGTGTGCCAAGCGTCCAAAAGTACTGGTTTTCTGAAATCTCGGCAAACCTTTTTCACCCAATCTTGATGAGACATTGTGGTAGTGATCAGTTCACTAAGTCCACTTGGCTGCCCAATTTTCACTCTTCTAGGTTGAAGCGTTCGTTTCCAATAAGAGTTTGAATTTTTAGGTTTCACTCTTTTTTTTCCTATATAGATAGATGTGTTGGGAACTCTAAATGAAACACGGTTTGTGCTAGCTCTTTGAAAATTGACAAAATAAAGTAGTTTTAGGTTCTGTCTCTATGGTTTGTTTCCTCTTGAAGCAGCCCTAACTGGAGACTGCCTAAATACACTTTCATTGGAAAGGTGTGGGAAGCGTCCAAAAGTACTGGTTTTCTGAAATCTCGGCAAACATTTTTTCACCCAATATTGATGATTCTCTGTGGTAGTTATCAGTTCACTAAGCCCACTTGGCTGCCAAATTTTCACTCTTCTAGGTTGAAGCGTGTGTTTCCAGTAAGAGTTTGAATTTTTAGGTTTCACTGTGTTTTCTCCTATATAGATAGATGGGTTGGGAACTCTAAGTGAAACACGGCTTGTGCTAGCTCTTTGACAATTGACAAAATAAAGTAGATTTAGGTTCTGTCTCTATGGTTTGTTTCCTCTTGAAGCAGCCCTAAGCAGAGCCTGCCTAAAGACATTTTCATTGGAAAGGTGTGCCAAGCGTCCAAAAGTACTGGTTTTCTGAAATCTCGGCAAACCTTTTTCACCCAATCTTGATGAGACATTGTGGTAGTGATCAGTTCACTAAGTCCACTTGGCTGCCCAATTTTCACTCTTCTAGGTTGAAGCGTTCGATTCCAGTAAGAGTTTGAGTTTTTAGGTTTCACTCTGTTTTCTCCTATATAGATAGATGTGTTGGGAACTCTAAATGAAACACGGTTTGTGCTAGCTCTTTGAAAATTGACAAAATAGAGTGGTTTTAGGTTCTGTCTCCATGGTTTATTTTTTCTTGAAGCAGCCCTAACTAGAGACTGCCTAAGTACACTTTCATTGGAAAGGTGTGCCAAGCGTCCAAAAGCACTGGTTTTCGGAAATGTCGGCAAACATTTTTTCACCCAATCTTGATGATTCTCTGTGGTAATGATCAGTTCACTAAGCCCACTTGCCTGCCCAATATTCACTCTTCTAGGTTGAAGCGTTCGTTTCCAATAAGAGTTTGAATTTTTAGGTTTCACTCTGTTTTTTTTTATATAAATAGATGTGTTGGGAACTCTAAATGAAACACGGTTTGTGCTAGCTCTTTGAAAATTGACAAAATAAATAGTTCTAAGTTCTGTCTCTAAGGTTTGTTTCCTCTTGAAGCAGCCCTAAGCAGAGACTGCCTAAAGACATTTTCATTGGAAAGGGGTGCCAAGCGTCCAAAAGTACTGGTTTTCTGAAATCTCGGCAAACATTTTTTCACCCAATATTGATGATTCTCTGTGGTAGTGACCAGTTCACTAAGCCCACTTGGCTGCCCAATTTTCACTCTTCTAAGTTGAAGCGTTCGTTTCCAGTAAGAGTTTGAATTTTTAGGTTTCACTGTGTTTTCTCCTATATAGATAGATGTGATTGGAACTCTAAATGAAACACGGTTTGTGCTAGCTCTTTGAAAATTGACAAAATAAAGTAGTTTTAGGTTCTGTCTCTATGGTTTGTTTCCTCTTGAAGCAGCCCTAACTGGAGACTGCCTAAATACACTTTCATTGGAAAGGTGTGGGAAGCGTCCAAAAGTACTGGTTTTCTGAAATCTCGGCAAAGATTTTTTCACCCAATATTGATGATTCTCTGTGGTAGTGATCAGTTCACTAAGCCCACTTGGCTGCCAAATTTTCACTCTTCTAGGTTGAAGCGTGTGTTTCCAGTAAGAATTTGAATTTTTAGGTTTCACTGTGTTTTCTCCTATATAGATAGATGGGTTGGGAACTCTAAATGAAACACGGCTTGTGCTAGCTCTTTGAAAATTGACAAAATAAAGTAGATTTAGGTTCTGTCTCTATGGTTTGTTTCCTCTTGAAGCAGCCCTAAGCAGAGCCTGCCTAAAGAATTTTCATTGGAAAGGTGTGCCAAGCGTCCAAAAGTACTGGTTTTCTGAAATCTCGGCAAACATTTTTTCACCCAATATTGATGATTCTCTGTGGTAATGATCAGTTCACTAAGTCGACTTGGCTGCCCAATTTTCACTCTTCTAGGTTGAAGCGTTCGATTCCAGTAAGAGTTTGAGTTTTTAGGTTTCACTCTGTTTTCTCCTATATAGATAGATGTGTTGGGAACTCTAAATGAAACACGGTTTGTGCTAGCTCTTTGAAAATTGACAAAATAGAGTGGTTTTAGGTTCTGTCTCCATGGTTTGTTTTTTCTTGAAGCAGCCCTAACTAGAGACTGCCGAAGTACACTTTCATTGGAAAGGTGTGCCAAGCGTCCAAAAGCACTGGTTTTCTGAAATGTCGGCAAACATTTTTTCACCCAATCTTGATAATTCTCTGTGGTAATGATCAGTTCACTAAGCCCACTTGGCTACCCAATATTCACTCTTCTAGGTTGAAGCGTTCGTTTCCAATAAGAGTTTGAATTTTTAGGTTTCACTCTGTTTTCTCCTATATAGATAGATGTGTTGGGAACTCTAAATGAAACACGGTTTGTGCTAGCTCTTTGAAAATTGACAAAATAAAGTAGTTCTAAGTTCTGTCTCAAAGGTTGTTTCCTCTTGAAGCAGCCCTAAGCAGAGCCTGCCTAAAGACATTTTCATTGGAAAGGTGTGCCAAGCGTCCAAAAGTACTGGTTTTCTGAAATCTCGGCAAACCTTTTTTCACCCAATCTTGATGAGACATTGTGGTAGTGATCAGTTCACTAAGTCAACTTGGCTGCCCAATTTTCACTCTTCTAGGTTGAAGCGTTCGTTTCAAATAAGAGTTTGAATTTTTAGGTTTCACTCTGTTTTTTCCTATATAAATAGATGTGTTGGGAACTCTAAATGAAACACGGTTTGTGCTAGCTCTTTGAAAATTGACAAAATAAATAGTTCTAAGTTCTGTCTCTAAGGTTTGTTTCCTCTTGAAGCAGCCCTAAGCAGAGACTGCCTAAAGACATTTTCATTGGAAAGGGGTGCCAAGCGTCCAAAAGTACTGGTTTTCTGAAATCTCGGCAAACATTTTTTCACCCAATATTGATGATTCTCTGTGGTAGTGACCAGTTCACTAAGCCCACTTGGCTGCCCAATTTTCACTCTTCTAAGTTGAAGCATTCGTTTCCAGTAAGAGTTTGAATTTTTAGGTTTCACTGTGTTTTCTCCTATATAGATAGATGTGATTGGAACTCTAAATGAAACACGGTTTGTGCTAGCTCTTTGAAAATTGACAAAATAAAGTAGTTTTAGGTTCTGTCTCTATGGTTTGTTTCCTCTTCAAGCAGCCCTAACTGGAGACTGCCTAAATACACTTTCATTGGAAACGTGTGCCAAGCGTCCAAAAGTACTGGTTTTCTGAAATCTCGGCAAATATTTTTTCACCCAAACTGGATGATTCTCTGTGGTAGTGATCAGTTCACTAAGTCCACTTGGCTGCCCAATTTTCACTCTTCTAGGTTGAAGCGTTCGTTTCCAGTAAGAGTTTGAATTTTTAGGTTTCACTCTGTTTTCTCTTATAGATAGATGTGTTGGGAACTCTAAATGAAACATGGTTTGTGCTAGCTCTCTGAAAATTGACAAAATAAAGTAGTTTTAGGTTCTGTCTCTATGGTTTGTTTCCTCTTGAAGCAGCCCTAACTGGAGACTGCCTAAATACACTTTCATTGGAAAGGTGTGGGAAGCGTCCAAAAGTATTGGTTTTCTGAAATCTCGGCAAACATTTTTTCACCCAATATTGATGATTCTCTGTGGTAGTGATCAGTTAACTAAGCCCACTTGGCTGCCAAATTTTCACTCTTCTAGGTTGAAGCGTGTGTTTCCAGTAAGAGTTTGAATTTTTAGGTTTCACTGTGTTTTCTCCTATATAGATAGATGGGTTGGGAACTCTAAATTAAACACGGTTTGTGCTAGCTCTTTGAAAATTGACAAAATAAATAGTTCTAAGTTCTGTCTCTAAGGTTTGTTTCCTCTTGAAGCAGCCCTAAGCAGAGACTGCCTAAAGACATTTTCATTGGAAAGGGGTGCCAAGCGTCCAAAAGTACTGGTTTTCTGAAATCTCGGCAAACATTTTTTCACCCAATATTGATGATTCTCTGTGGTAGTGACCAGTTCACTAAGCCCACTTGGCTGCCCAATTTTCACTCTTCTAAGTTGAAGCGTTCGTTTCCAGTAAGAGTTTGAATTTTTAGGTTTCACTGTGTTTTCTCCTATATAGATAGATGTGATTGGAACTCTAAATGAAACACGGTTTGTGCTAGCTCTTTGAAAATTGACAAAATAAAGTAGTTTTAGGTTCTGTCTCTATGGTTTGTTTCCTCTTCAAGCAGCCCTAACTGGAGACTGCCTAAATACACTTTCATTGGAAACGTGTGCCAAGCGTCCAAAAGTACTGGTTTTCTGAAATCTCGGCAAATATTTTTTCACCCAAACTGGATGATTCTCTGTGGTAGTGATCAGTTCACTAAGTCCACTTGGCTGCCCAATTTTCACTCTTCTAGGTTGAAGCGTTCGTTTCCAGTAAGAGTTTGAATTTTTAGGTTTCACTCTGTTTTCTCCTATATAGATAGATGTGTTGGGAACTCTAAATGAAACACGGTTTGTGCTAGCTCTTTGAAAATTGACAAAATAAATAGTTCTAAGTTCTGTCTCTAAGGTTTGTTTCCTCTTGAAGCAGCCCTAAGCAGAGACTGCCTAAAGACATTTTCATTGGAAAGGGGTGCCAAGCGTCCAAAAGTACTGGTTTTCTGAAATCTCGGCAAACATTTTTTCACCCAATATTGATGATTCTCTGTGGTAGTGACCAGTTCACTAAGCCCACTTGGCTGCCCAATTTTCACTCTTCTAAGTTGAAGCGTTCGTTTCCAGTAAGAGTTTGAATTTTTAGGTTTCACTCTGTTTTCTCCTATATAGATAGATGTGTTGGGAACTCTAAATGAAACACGGTTTGTGCTAGCTCTTTGAAAATTGACAAAATAAAGTAGATTTAGGTTCTGTCTCTATGGTTTGTTTCCTCTTGAAGCAGCCCTAAGCAGAGCCTGCCTAAAGAATTTTCATTGGAAAGGGGTGCCAAGCGTCCAAAAGTACTGGTTTTCTGAAATCTCGGCAAACATTTTTTCACCCAATCTTCATGATTCTCTGTGGTAATGATCAGTTCACTAAGTCCACTTGGCTGCCCAATTTTCACTCTTCTAGGTTGAAGCGTTCGTTTCCAGTAAGAGTTTGAATTTTTAGGTTTCACTCTGTTTTCTCCTATATAGATAGATGTGTTGGGAACTCTAAATGAAACACGGTTTGTGCTAGCTCTTTGAAAATTGACAAAATAAAGTAGTTCTAAGTTCTGTCTCTAAGGTTTGTTTCCTCTTGAAGCAGCCCTAAGCAGAGCCTGCCTAAAGACATTTTCATTGGAAAGGTGTGCCAAGCGTCCAAAAGTACTGGTTTTCTGAAATCTCGGCAAACCTTTTTCACCCAATCTTGATGAGACATTGTGGTAGTGATCAGTTCACTAAGTCCACTTGGCTACCCAATTTTCACTCTTCTAGGTTGAAGCGTTCGATTCCAGTAAGAGTTTGAGTTTTTAGGTTTCACTCTGTTTTCTCCTATATAGATAGATGTGTTGGGAACTCTAAATGAAACACGGTTTGTGCTAGCTCTTTGAAAATTGACAAAATAGAGTGGTTTTAGGTTCTGTCTCCATGGTTTGTTTTTTCTTGAAGCAGCCCTAACTAGACTCTGCCTAAGTACACTTTCATTGGAAAGGTGTGCCAAGCGTCCAAAAGCACTGGTTTTCTGAAATGTCGGCAAACATTTTTTCACCCAATCTTGATGATTCTCTGTGGTAATGATCAGTTCACTAAGCCCACTTGGCTGCCCAATATTCACTCTTCTAGGTTGAAGCGTTCGTTTCCAATAAGAGTTTGAATTTTTAGGTTTCACTCTGTTTTTTCCTATATAGATAGATGTGTTGGGAATTCTAAATGAAACACGGTTTGTGCTAGCTCTTTGAAAATTGACAAAATAAAGTAGTTCTAAGTTCTGTCTCAAAGGTTGTTTCCTCTTGAAGCAGCCCTAAGCAGAGCCTGCCTAAAGACATTTTCATTGGAAAGGTGTGCCAAGCGTCCAAAAGTACTGGTTTTCTGAAATCTCGGCAAACCTTTTTTCACCCAATCTTGATGAGACATTGTGGTAGTGATCAGTTCACTAAGTCCACTTGGCTGCCCAATTTTCTCTCTTCTAGGTTGAAGCGTTCGTTTCCAATAAGAGTTTGAATTTTTAGGTTTCACTCTGTTTTTTCCTATATAGATAGATGTGTTGGGAACTCTAAATGAAACACGGTTTGTGCTAGCTCTTTGAAAATTGACAAAATAGAGTGGTTTTAGGTTCTGTCTCCATGGTTTGATTTTTCTTGAAGCAGCCCTAACTAGAGACTGCCTAAATACACTTTCATTGGAAAGGTGTGCCAAGCGTCCAAAAGCACTGGTTTTCTGAAATGTCGGCAAACATTTTTTCACCCAATCTTGATGATTCTCTGTGGTAATGATCAGTTCACTAAGCCCACTTGGCTGCCCAATATTCACTCTTCTAGGTTGAAGCGTTCGTTTCCAGTAAGAGTTTGAATTTTTAGGTTTCACTGTGTTTTCTCCTATATAGATAGATGGGTTGGGAACTCTAAATGAAACACGGCTTGTGCTAGCTCTTTGAAAATTGACAAAATGAAGTAGATTTAGGTTCTGTCTCTATGGTTTGTTTCCTCTTGAAGCAGCCCTAAGCAGAGCCTGCCTAAAGAATTTTCATTGGAAAGGTGTGCCAAGCGTCCAAAAGTACTGGTTTTCTGAAATCTCGGCAAACATTTTTTCACCCAATATTGATGATTCTCTGTGGTAATGATCAGTTCACTAAGTCCACTTGGCTGCCCAATTTTCACTCTTCTAGGTTGAAGCGTTCGTTTCCAATAAGAGTTTGAATTTTTAGGTTTCACTCTGTTTTCTCCTATATAGATAGATGTGTTTGGAACTCTAAATGAAACACGGTTTGTGCTAGCTCTTTGAAAATTGACAAAATAAAGTAGATTTAGATTCTGTCTCTATGGTTTGTTTCCTCTTGAAGCAGCCCTAACTAGAGACTGCCGAAATACACTTTCATTGGAAACGTGTGCCAAGCGTCCAAAAGTACTGGTTTTCTGAAATCTCGGCAAACATTTTTTCACCCAATCTTGATGATTCTCTGTGGTAATGATCAGTTCACTACGTCCACTTGGCTGCCCAATTTTCACTCTTCTAGGTTGAAGCGTTCGTTTCCAGTAAGAGTTTGAATTTTTAGGTTTCACTCTGTTTTCTCCTATATAGATAGATGTGTTGGGAACTCTAAATGAAACACGGTTTGTGCTAGCTCTTTGAAAGTTGACAAAATAAAGTAGTTTTAGGTTCTGTCTCTATGGTTTGTTTCCTCTTGAAGCAGCCCTAACTGGAGACTGCCTAAATACACTTTCATTGGAAACGTGTGCCAAGCGTCCAAAAGTACTGGTTTTCTGAAATCTCGGCAAATATTTTTTCACCCAAACTGGATGATTCTCTGTGGTAGTGATCAGTTCACTAAGTCCACTTGGCTGCCCAATTTTCACTCTTCTAGGTTGAAGCGTTCGTTTCCAGTAAGAGGTTGAATTTTTAGGTTTCACTCTGTTTTCTCCTATATAGATAGATGTGTTGGGAACTCTAAATGAAACACGGTTTGTGCTAGCTCTTTGAAAATTGACAAAATAAATAGTTCTAAGTTCTGTCTCTAAGGTTTGTTTCCTCTTGAAGCAGCCCTAAGCAGAGACTGCCTAAAGACATTTTCATTGGAAAGGGGTGCCAAGCGTCCAAAAGTACTGGTTTTCTGAAATCTCGGCAAACATTTTTTCACCCAATATTGATGATTCTCTGTGGTAGTGACCAGTTCACTAAGCCCACTTGGCTGCCCAATTTTCACTCTTCTAAGTTGAAGCGTTCGTTTCCAGTAAGAGTTTGAATTTTTAGGTTTCACTCTGTTTTCTCCTATATAGATAGATGTGTTGGGAACTCTAAATGAAAGACGGTTTGTGCTAGCTCTTTGAAAATTGACAAAATAAAGTAGATTTAGGTTCTGTCTCTATGGTTTGTTTCCTCTTGAAGCAGCCCTAAGCAGAGCCTGCCTAAAGAATTTTCATTGGAAAGGGGTGCCAAGCGTCCAAAAGTACTGGTTTTCTGAAATCTCGGCAAACATTTTTTCACCCAATCTTCATGATTCTCTGTGGTAATGATCAGTTCACTAAGTCCACTTGGCTGCCCAATTTTCACTCTTCTAGGTTGAAGCGTTCGTTTCCAGTAAGAGTTTGAATTTTTAGGTTTCACTCTGTTTTCTCCTATATAGATAGATGTGTTGGGAACTCTAAATGAAACACGGTTTGTGCTAGCTCTTTGAAAATTGACAAAATAAAGTAGTTCTAAGTTCTGTCTCTAAGGTTTGTTTCCTCTTGAAGCAGCCCTAAGCAGAGCCTGCCTAAAGACATTTTCATTGGAAAGGTGTGCCAAGCGTCCAAAAGTACTGGTTTTCTGAAATCTCGGCAAACCTTTTTCACCCAATCTTGATGAGACATTGTGGTAGTGATCAGTTCACTAAGTCCACTTGGCTGCCCAATTTTCACTCTTCTAGGTTGAAGCGTTCGATTCCAGTAAGAGTTTGAGTTTTTAGGTTTCACTCTGTTTTCTCCTATATAGATAGATGTGTTGGGAACTCTAAATGAAACACGGTTTGTGCTAGCTCTTTGAAAATTGACAAAATAGAGTGGTTTTAGGTTCTGTCTCCATGGTTTGTTTTTTCTTGAAGCAGCCCTAACTAGACTCTGCCTAAGTACACTTTCATTGGAAAGGTGTGCCAAGCGTCCAAAAGCACTGGTTTTCTGAAATGTCGGCAAACATTTTTTCACCCAATCTTGATGATTCTCTGTGGTAATGATCAGTTCACTAAGCCCACTTGGCTGCCCAATATTCACTCTTCTAGGTTGAAGCGTTCGTTTCCAATAAGAGTTTGAATTTTTAGGTTTCACTCTGTTTTTTCCTATATAGATAGATGTGTTGGGAATTCTAAATGAAACACGGTTTGTGCTAGCTCTTTGAAAATTGACAAAATAAAGTAGTTCTAAGTTCTGTCTCAAAGGTTGTTTCCTCTTGAAGCAGCCCTAAGCAGAGCCTGCCTAAAGACATTTTCATTGGAAAGGTGTGCCAAGCGTCCAAAAGTACTGGTTTTCTGAAATCTCGGCAAACCTTTTTTCACCCAATCTTGATGAGACATTGTGGTATTGATCAGTTCACTAAGTCCACTTGGCTGCCCAATTTTCTCTCTTCTAGGTTGAAGCGTTCGTTTCCAATAAGAGTTTGAATTTTTAGGTTTCACTCTGTTTTTTCCTATATAGATAGATGTGTTGGGAACTCTAAATGAAACACGGTTTGTGCTACCTCTTTGAAAATTGACAAAATAGAGTGGTTTTAGGTTCTGTCTCCATGGTTTGATTTTTCTTGAAGCAGCCCTAACTAGAGACTGCCTAAATACACTTTCATTGGAAAGGTGTGCCAAGCGTCCAAAAGCACTGGTTTTCTGAAATGTCGGCAAACATTTTTTCACCCAGTCTTGATGATTCTCTGTGGTAATGATCAGTTCACTAAGCCCACTTGGCTGCCCAATATTCACTCTTCTAGGTTGAAGCGTTCGTTTCCAGTAAGAGTTTGAATTTTTAGGTTTCACTGTGTTTTCTCCTATATAGATAGATGGGTTGGGAACTCTAAATGAAACACGGCTTGTGCTAGCTCTTTGAAAATTGACAAAATGAAGTAGATTTAGGTTCTGTCTCTATGGTTTGTTTCCTCTTGAAGCAGCCCTAAGCAGAGCCTGCCTAAAGAATTTTCATTGGAAAGGTGTGCCAAGCGTCCAAAAGTACTGGTTTTCTGAAATCTCGGCAAACATTTTTTCACCCAATATTGATGATTCTCTGTGGTAATGATCAGTTCACTAAGTCCACTTGGCTGCCCAATTTTCACTCTTCTAGGTTGAAGCGTTCGTTTCCAATAAGAGTTTGAATTTTTAGGTTTCACTCTGTTTTCTCCTATATAGATAGATGTGTTTGGAACTCTAAATGAAACACGGTTTGTGCTAGCTCTTTGAAAATTGACAAAATAAAGTAGATTTAGATTCTGTCTCTATGGTTTGTTTCCTCTTGAAGCAGCCCTAACTAGAGACTGCCGAAATACACTTTCATTGGAAACGTGTGCCAAGCGTCCAAAAGTACTGGTTTTCTGAAATCTCGGCAAACATTTTTTCACCCAATCTTGATGATTCTCTGTGGTAATGATCAGTTCACTACGTCCACTTGGCTGCCCAATTTTCACTCTTCTAGGTTGAAGCGTTCGTTTCCAGTAAGAGTTTGAATTTTTAGGTTTCACTCTGTTTTCTCCTATATAGATAGATGTGTGGGGAACTCTAAATGAAACACGGTTTGTGCTAGCTCTTTGAAAGTTGACAAAATAAAGTAGTTTTAGGTTCTGTCTCAAAGGTTGTTTCCTCTTGAAGCAGCCCTAACTGGAGACTGCCTAAATACACTTTCATTGGAAACGTGTGCCAAGCGTCCAAAAGTACTGGTTTTCTGAAATCTCGGCAAATATTTTTTCACCCAATCTGGATGATTCTCTGTGGTAGTGATCAGTTCACTAAGCCCACTTGGCTGCCCAATTTTCACTCTTCTAGGTTGAAGCGTTCGTTTCCAGTAAGAGTTTGAATTTTTAAATTTCACTCTGTTTTCTCCTATATAGATAGATGTGTTGGGAACTCTAAATAAACACGGTTTGTGCTAGCTCTTTGAAAATTGACAAAATAAAGTAGTTCTAAGTTCTGTCTCAAAGGTTGTTTCCTCTTGAAGCAGCCCTAAGCAGAGCCTGCCTAAAGACATTTTCATTGGAAAGGTGTGCCAAGCGTCCAAAAGTACTAGTTTTCTGAAATCTCGGCAAACCTTTTTTCACCCAATCTTGATGAGACATTGTGGTAGTGATCAGTTCACTAAGTCCACTTGGCTGCCCAATTTTCACTCTTCTAGGTTGAAGCGTTCGATTCCAGTAAGAGTTTGAATTTTTAGGTTTCACTCTGTTTTCTCCTATATAGATAGATGTGTTGGGAACTCTAAATGAAACACGGTTTGTGCTAGCTCTTTGAAAATTGACAAAATAGAGTAGTTTTAGGTTCTGTCTCCATGGTTTGTTTTTTCTTGAAGCAGCCCTAACTAGAGACTGCCTAAGTACACTTTCATTGGAAAGGTGTGCCAAGCGTCCAAAAGCACTGGTTTTCTGAAATCTCGGCAAACATTTTTTCACCCAATCTTGATGATTCTCTGTGGTAATGATCATTTCACTAAGCCCACTTGGCTGCCCAATATTCACTCTTCTAGGTTGAAGCGTTCGTTTCCAGTAAGAGTTTGAATTTTTAGGTTTCACTCTGTTTTTTCCTATATAGATAGATGTGTTGGGAACTCTAAATGAAACACGGTTTGTGCTAGCTCTTTGAAAATTGACAAAATAAAGTAGTTTTAGGTTCTGTCTCTATGGTTTGTTTCCTCTTGAAGCAGCCCTAAACAGAGCCTGCCTAAAGACATTTTCATTGGAAAGGTGTGCCAAGCGTCCAAAAGTACTGGTTTTCTGAAATCTCGGCAAACCTTTTTTCACCCAATCTTGATGAGACATTGTGGTAGTGATCAGTTCACTAAGTCCACTTGGCTGCCCAATTTTCACTCTTCTAGGTTGAAGCGTTCGTTTCCAATAAGAGTTTGAATTTTTAGGTTTCACTCTGTTTTTTCCTATATAGATAGATGTGTTGGGAACTCTAAATGAAACACGGTTTGTGCTAACTCTTTGAAAATTGACAAAATAAAGTAGTTCTAAGTTCTGTCTCTAAGGTTTGTTTCCTCTTGAAGCAGCCCTAAGCAGAGCCTGCCTAAAGACATTTTCATTGGAAAGGTGTGCCAAGCGTCCAAAAGTACTGGTTTTCTGAAATCTTGGCAAACATTTTTTCACCCAATATTGATGATTCTCTGTGGTAGTGATCAGTTCACTAAGCCCACTTGGCTGCCAAATTTTCACTCTTCTAGGTTGAAGCGTGTGTTTCCAGTAAGAGTTTGAATTTTTAGGTTTCACTGTGTTTTCTCCTATATAGATAGATGGGTTGGGAACTCTAAATGAAACACGGCTTGTGCTAGCTCTTTGAAAATTGACAAAATAAAGTAGATTTAGGTTCTGTCTCTATGGTTTGTTTCCTCTTGAAGCAGCCCTAAGCAGAGCCTGCCTAAAGAATTTTCATTGGAAAGGTGTGCCAAGCGTCCAAAAGTACTGGTTTTCTGAAATCTCGGCAAACATTTTTTCACCCAATATTGATGATTCTCTGTGGTAATGATCAGTTCACTAAGTCCACTTGGCTGCCCAATTTTCACTCTTCTAGGTTGAAGCGTTCGTTTCCAGTAAGAGTTTGAATTTTTAGGTTTCACTCTGTTTTCTCCTATATAGATAGATGTGTTGGAAACTCTAAATGAAACACGGTTTGTGCTAGCTCTTTGAAAATTGACAAAATAAAGTAGTTCTAAGTTCTGTCTCTAAGGTTTGTTTCCTCTTGAAGCAGCCCTAAGCAGAGCCTGCCTAAAGACATTTTCATTGGAAAGGTGTGCCAATCGTCCAAAAGTACTGGTTTTCTGAAATCTCGGCAAACCTTTTTCACCCAATCTTGATGAGACATTGTGGTAGTGATCAGTTCACTAAGTCCACTTGGCTGCCCAATTTTCACTCTTCTAGGTTGAAGCGTTCGATTCCAGTAAGAGTTTGAGTTTTTAGGTTTCACTCTGTTTTCTCCTATATAGATAGATGTGTTGGGAACTCTAAATGAAACACGGTTTGTGCTAGCTCTTTGAAAATTGACAAAATAGAGTGGTTTTAGGTTCTGTCTCCATGGTTTGTTTTTTCTTGAACCAGCCCTAACTAGAGACTGCCTAAGTACACTTTCATTGGAAAGGTGTGCCAAGCGTCCAAAAGCACTGGTTTTCTGAAATGTCGGCAAACATTATTTCACCCAATCTTGATGATTCTCTGTGGTAATGATCAGTTCACTAAGCCCACTTGCCTGCCCAATATTCACTCTTCTAGGTTGAAGCGTTCGTTTCCAATAAGAGTTTGAATTTTTAGGTTTCACTCTGTTTTCTCCTATATAGATAGATGTGTTGGGAACTCTAAATGAAACACGGTTTGTGCTAGCTCTTTGAAAATTGACAAAATAAAGTAGTTCTAAGTTCTGTCTCAAAGGTTGTTTCCTCTTGAAGCAGCCCTAAGCAGAGCCTGCCTAAAGACATTTTCATTGGAAAGGTGTGCCAAGCGTCCAAAAGTACTGGTTTTCTGAAATCTCGGCAAACCTTTTTTCACCCAATCTTGATGAGACATTGTGGTAGTGATCAGTTCACTAAGTCCACTTGGCTGCCCAATTTTCACTCTTCTAGGTTGAAGCGTTCGTTTGCAATAAGAGTTTGAATTTTTAGGTTTCACTCTGTTTTTTCCTATATAGATAGATGTGTTGGGAACTCTAAATGAAACACGGTTTGTGCTAGCTCTTTGAAAATTGACAAAATAGAGTAGTTTTAGGTTCTGTCTCTATGGTTTGTTTCCTCTTCAAGCAGCCCTAACTGGAGACTGCCTAAATACACTTTCATTGGAAACGTGTGCCAAGCGTCCAAAAGTACTGGTTTTCTGAAATCACGGCAAACATTTTTTCACCCAATCTGGATGATTCTCTGTGGTAGTGATCAGTTCACTAAGTCAACTTGGCTTCCCAATTTTCACTCTTCTAGGTTGAAGCGTTCGTTTCCAGTAAGAGTTTGAATTTTTAGGTTTCACTCTGTTTTCTCCTATATAGATAGATGTGTTGGGAACTCTAAATGAAACACGGTTTGTGCTAGCTCTTTGAAAATTGACAAAATAAATAGTTCTAAGTTCTGTCTCTAAGGTTTGTTTCCTCTTGAAGCAGCCCTAAGCAGAGACTGCCTAAAGACATTTTCATTGGAAAGGGGTGCCAAGCGTCCAAAAGTACTGGTTTTCTGAAATCTCGGCAAACATTTTTTCACCCAATATTGATGATTCTCTGTGGTAGGGATCAGTTCACTAAGCCCAATTGGCTGCCAAATTTTCACTCTTCTAGGTTGAAGCGTGTGTTTCCAGTAAGACTTTGAATTTTTAGGTTTCACTGTGTTTTCTCCTATATAGATAGATGGGTTGGGAACTCTAAATGAAACACGGCTTGTGCTAGCTCTTTGAAAATTGACAAAATAAAGTAGATTTAGGTTCTGTCTCTATGGTTTGTTTCCTCTTGAAGCAGCCCTAAGCAGAGCCTGCCTAAAGAATTTTCATTGGAAAGGTGTGCCAAGCGTCCAAAAGTACTGGTTTTCTGAAATCTCGGCAAACATTTTTTCACCCAATATTGATGATTCTCTGTGGTAATGATCAGTTCACTAAGTCCACTTGGCTGCCCCATTTTCACTCTTCTAGGTTGAAGCGTTCGATTCCAGTAAGAGTTTGAGTTTTTAGGTTTCACTCTGTTTTCTCCTATATAGATAGATGTGTTGGGAACTCTAAATGAAACACGGTTTGTGCTAGCTCTTTGAAAATTGACAAAATAGAGTGGTTTTAGGTTCTGTCTCCATGGTTTGTTTTTTCTTGAAGCAGCCCTAACTAGAGACTGCCTAAGTACACTTTCATTGGAAAGGTGTGCCAAGCGTCCAAAAGCACTGGTTTTCTGAAATGTCGGCAAACATTTTTTCACCCAATCTTGATGATTCTCTGTGGTAATGATCAGTTCACTAAGCCCACTTGGCTGCCCAATATTCACTCTTCTAGGTTGAAGCGTTCGTTTCCAATAAGAGTTTGAATTTTTAGGTTTCACTCTGTTTTCTCCTATATAGATAGATGTGTTGGGAACTCTAAATGAAACACGGTTTGTGCTAGCTCTTTGAAGATTGACAAAATAAAGTAGTTTTAGGTTCTGTCTCAAAGGTTGTTTCCTCTTGAAGCAGCCCTAAGCAGAGCCTGCCTAAAGACATTTTCATTGGAAAGGTGTGCCAAGCGTCCAAAAGTACTGGTTTTCTGAAATCTCGGCAAACATTTTTTCACCCAATATTGATGATTCTCTGTGGTAGTGATCAGTTCACTAAGCCCAATTGGCTGCCAAATTTTCACTCTTCTAGGTTGAAGCGTGTGTTTCCAGTAAGAGTTTGAATTTTTAGGTTTCACTGTGTTTTCTCCTATATAGATAGATGGGTTGGGAACTCTAAATGAAACACGGCTTGTGCTAGCTCTTTGAAAATTGAAAAAATAAAGTAGATTTAGGTTCTGTCTCTATGGTTTGTTTCCTCTTGAAGCAGCCCTAAGCAGAGCCTGCCTAAAGAATTTTCATTGGAAAGGAGTGCCAAGCGTCCAAAAGTACTGGTTTTCTGAAATCTCGGCAAACATTTTTTCACCCAATATTGATGATTCTCTGTGGAAGTGATCAGTTCACTAAGCCCACTTGGCTGCCAAATTTTCACTCTTCTAGGTTGAAGCGTGTGTTTCCAGTAAGACTTTGAATTTTTAGGTTTCACTGTGTTTTCTCCTATATAGATAGATGGGTTGGGAACTCTAAATGAAACACGGCTTGTGCTAGCTCTTTGAAAATTGACAAAATAAAGTAGATTTAGGTTCTGTCTCTATGGTTTGTTTCCTCTTGAAGCAGCCCTAAGCAGAGCCTGCCTAAAGAATTTTCATTGGAAAGGTGTGCCAAGCGTCCAAAAGTACTGGTTTTCTGAAATCTCGGCAAACATTTTTTCACCCAATATTGATGATTCTCTGTGGTAATGATCAGTTCACTAAGCCCACTTGCCTGCCCAATATTCACTCTTCTAGGTTGAAGCGTTTGTTTCCAATAAGAGTTTGAATTTTTAGTTTTCACTCTGTTTTCTCCTATATAGATAGATGTGTTGGGAACTCTAAATGAAACACGGTTTGTGCTAGCTCTTTGAAAATTGACAAAATAAAGTAGTTCTAAGTTCTGTCTCAAAGGTTGTTTCCTCTTGAAGCAGCCCTAAGCAGAGCCTGCCTAAAGACATTTTCATTGGAAAGGTGTGCCAAGCGTCCAAAAGTACTGGTTTTCTGAAATCTCGGCAAACCTTTTTTCACCCAATCTTGATGAGACATTGTGGTAGTGATCAGTTCACTAAGTCCACTTGGCTGCCCAATTTTCACTCTTCTAGGTTTAAGCGTTCGTTTCCAATAAGAGTTTGAATTTTTAGGTTTCACTCTGTTTTTTCCTATATAGATAGATGTGTTGGGAACTCTAAATGAAACACGGTTTGTGCTAGCTCTTTGAAAATTGACAAAATAGAGTAGTTTTAGGTTCTGTCTCCATGGTTTGTTTTTTCTTGAAGCAGCCCTAACTAGAGACTGCCTAAGTACACTTTCATTGGAAAGGTGTGCCAAGCGTCCAAAAGCACTGGTTTTCTGAAATGTCGGCAAACATTTTTTCACCCAATCTTGATGATTCTCTGTGGTAATGATCAGTTCACTAAGCCCACTTGGCTGCCCAATATTCACTCTTCTAGGTTGAAGCGTTCGTTTCCAGTAAGAGTTTGAATTTTAGGTTTCACTCTGTTTTTTCCTATATAGATAGATGTGTTGGGAACTCTAAATGAAACACGGTTTGTGCTAGCTCTTTGAAAATTGACAAAATAAAGTAGTTTTAGGTTCTGTCTCTATGGTTTGTTTCCTCTTGAAGCAGCCCTAAGCAGAGCCTGCCTAAAGACATTTTCATTGGAAAGGTGTGCCAAGCGTCCAAAAGTACTGGTTTTCTGAAATCTCGGCAAACCTTTTTTCACCCAATCTTGATGAGACATTGTGGTAGTGATCAGTTCACTAAGTCCACTTGGCTGCCCAATTTTCACTCTTCTAGGTTGAAGCGTTCGTTTCCAATAAGAGTTTGAATTTTTAAGTTTCACTCTGTTTTTTTCCTATATAGATAGATGTGTTGGGAACTCTAAATGAAACACGGTTTGTGCTAGCTCTTTGAAAATTGACAAAATAAAGTAGTTTTAGGTTCTGTCTCTATGGTTTGTTTCCTCTTGAAGCAGCCCTAACTGGAGACTGCCTAAATACACTTTCATTGGAAACATGTGCCAAGCGACCAAAAGTACTGGTTTTCTGAAATCACGGCAAACAATTTTTCACCCAATCTGGATGATTCTCTGTGGTAGTGATCAGTTCACTAAGTCAACTTGGCTTCCCAATTTTCACTCTTCTAGGTAGAAGCGTTCGTTTCCAGTAAGAGTTTGAATTTTTAGGTTTCACTCTGTTTTCTCCTATATAGATAGATGTGTTGGGAACTCTAAATGAAACACGGTTTGTGCTAGCTCTTTGAAAATTGACAAAATAAATAGTTCTACGTTCTGTCTCTAAGGTTTGTTTCCTCTTGAAGCAGCCCTAAGCAGAGACTGCCTAAAGACATTTTCATTGGAAAGGGGTGCCAAGCGTCCAAAGTACTGGTTTTCTGAAATCTCGGCAAACATTTTTTTCACCCAATATTGATGATTCTCTGTGGTAATGATCAGTTCACTAAGTCCACTTGGCTGCCCAATTTTCACTCTTCTTGGTTGAAGCGTTCGTTTCCAGTAAGAGTTTGAATTTTTAGGTTTCACTCTGTTTTCTCCTATATAGATAGATGTGTTGGGAACTCTAAATGAAACACGGTTTGTGCTAGCTCTTTGAAAATTGACAAAATAAAGTAGTTCTAAGTTCTGTCTCTAAGGTTTGTTTCCTCTTGAAGCAGCCCTAAGCAGAGCCTGCCTAAAGACATTTTCATTGGAAAGGTGTGCCAAGCGTCCAAAAGTACTGGTTTTCTGAAATCTCGGCAAACCTTTTTCACCCAATCTTGATGAGACATTGTGGTAGTGATCAGTTCACTAAGTCCACTTGGCTGCCCAATTTTCACTCTTCTAGGTTGAAGCGTTCGATTCCAGTAAGAGTTTGAGTTTTTAGGTTTCACTCTGTTTTCTCCTATATAGATAGATGTGTTGGGAACTCTAAATGAAACACGGTTTGTGCTAGCTCTTTGAAAATTGACAAAATAGAGTGGTTTTAGGTTCTGTCTCCATGGTTTGTTTTTTCTTGAAGCAGCCCTAACTAGAGACTGCCTAAGTACACTTTCATTGGAAAGGTGTGCCAAGCGTCCAAAAGCACTGGTTTTCTGAAATGTCGGCAAACATTTTTTCACCCAATCTTGATGATTCTCTGTGGTAATGATCAGTTCACTAAGCCCACTTGGCTGCCCAATATTCACTCTTCTAGGTTGAAGCGTTCGTTTCCAATAAGAGTTTGAATTTTTAGGTTTCACTCTGTTTTCTCCTATATAGATAGATGTGTTGGGAACTCTAAATGAAACACGGTTTGTGCTAGCTCTTTGAAAATTGACAAAATAAAGTAGTTCTAAGTTCTGTCTCAAAGGTTGTTTCCTCTTGAAGCAGCCCTAAGCAGAGCCTGCCTAAAGACATTTTCATTGGAAAGGTGTGCCAAGCGTCCAAAAGTACTGGTTTTCTGAAATCTCGGCAAACCTTTTTTCACCCAATCTTGATGAGACATTGTGGTAGTGATCAGTTCACTAAGTCCACTTGGCTCCCCAATTTTCACTCTTCTAGGTTGAAGCGTTCGTTTCCAATAAGAGTTTGAATTTTTAGGTTTCACTCTGTTTTTTCCTATATAGATAGATGTGTTGGGAACTCTAAATGAAACACGGTTTGTGCTAGCTCTTTGAAAATTGACAAAATAAAGTAGTTTTAGGTTCTGTCTCTATGGTTTGTTTCCTCTTGAAGCAGCCCTAACTGGAGACTGCCTAAATACACTTTCATTGGAAACGTGTGCCAAGCGTCCAAAAGTACTGGTTTTCTGAAATCTCGGCAAACATTTTTTCACCCAATATTGATGATTCTCTGTGGTAGTGATCAGTTCACTAAGCCCACTTGGCTGCCAAATTTTCACTCTTCTAGGTTGAAGCGTGTGTTTCCAGTAAGACTTTGAATTTTTAGGTTTCACTGTGTTTTCTCCTATATAGATAGATGGGTTGGGAACTCTAAATGAAACACGGCTTGTGCTAGCTCTTTGAAAATTGACAAAATAAAGTAGATTTAGGTTCTGTCTCTATGGTTTGTTTCCTCTTGAAGCAGCCCTAAGCAGAGCCTGCCTAAAGAATTTTCATTGGAAAGGTGTGCCAAGCGTCCAAAAGTACTGGTTTTCTGAAATCTCGGCAAACATTTTTTCACCCAATATTGATGATTCTCTGTGGTAATGATCAGTTCACTAAGTCCACTTGGCTGCCCCATTTTCACTCTTCTAGGTTGAAGCGTTCGATTCCAGTAAGAGTTTGAGTTTTTAGGTTTCACTCTGTTTTCTCCTATATAGATAGATGTGTTGGGAACTCTAAATGAAACACGGTTTGTGCTAGCTCTTTGAAAATTGACAAAATAGAGTGGTTTTAGGTTCTGTCTCCATGGTTTGTTTTTTCTTGAAGCAGCCCTAACTAGAGACTGCCTAAGTACACTTTCATTGGAAAGGTGTGCCAAGCGTCCAAAAGCACTGGTTTTCTGAAATGTCGGCAAACATTTTTTCACCCAATCTTGATGATTCTCTGTGGTAATGATCAGTTCACTAAGCACACTTGGCTGCCCAATATTCACTCTTCTAGGTTGAAGCGTTCGTTTCCAATAAGAGTTTGAATTTTTAGGTTTCACTCTGTTTTCTCCTATATAGATAGATGTGTTGGGAACTCTAAATGAAACACGGTTTGTGCTAGCTCTTTGAAGATTGACAAAATAAAGCAGTTTTAGGTTCTGTCTCAAAGGTTGTTTCCTCTTGAAGCAGCCCTAAGCAGAGCCTGCCTAAAGACATTTTCATTGGAAAGGTGTGCCAAGCGTCCAAAAGTACTGGTTTTCTGAAATCTCGGCAAACCTTTTTTCACCCAATCTTGATGAGACATTGTGGTAGTGATCAGTTCACTAAGTCCACTTGGCTGCCCAATTTTCACTCTTCTAGGTTGAAGCGTTCGTTTCCAATAAGAGTTTGAATTTTTAGGTTTCACTCTGTTTTTTCCTATATAGATAGATGTGTTGGGAACTCTAAATGAAACACGGTTTGTGCTAGCTCTTTGAAAATTGACAAAATAAAGTAGTTTTAGGTTCTGTCTCTATGGTTTGTTTCCTCTTGAAGCAGCCCTAACTGGAGACTGCCTAAATACACTTTCATTGGAAAGGTGTGGGAAGCGTCCAAAAGTACTGGTTTTCTGAAATCTCGGCAAACATTTTTTCACCCAATATTGATGATTCTCTGTGGTAGTGATCAGTTCACTAAGCCCACTTGGCTGCCAAATTTTCACTCTTCTAGGTTGAAGCGTGTGTTTCCAGTAAGAGTTTGAATTTTTAGGTTTCACTGTGTTTTCTCCTATATAGACAGATGGGTTGGGAACTCTAAAAGAAACACGGCTTGTGCTAGCTCTTTGAAAATTGACAAAATAAAGTAGATTTAGGTTCTGTCTCTATGGTTTGTTTCCTCTTGAAGCAGCCCTAAGCAGAGCCTGCCTAAAGAATTTTCATTGGAAAGGTGTGCCAAGCGTCCAAAAGTACTGGTTTTCTGAAATCTCGGCAAACATTTTTTCACCCAATATTGATGATTCTCTGTGGTAATGATCAGTTCACTAAGTCCACTTGGCTGCCCAATTTTCACTCTTCTAGGTTGAAGCGTTCGTTTCCAATAAGAGTTTGAATTTTTAGGTTTCACTCTGTTTTTTCCTATATAGATAGATGTGTTGGGAACTCTAAATGAAACACGGTTTGTGCTAGCTCTTTGAAAATTGACAAAATAAAGTAGTTTTAGGTTCTGTCTCTATGGTTTGTTTCCTCTTGAAGCAGCCCTAACTGGAGACTGCCTAAATACACTTTCATTGGAAACGTGTGCCAAGCGTCCAAAAGTACTGGTTTTCTGAAATCACGGCAAACATTTTTTCACCCAATCTGGATGATTCTCTGTGGTAGTGATCAGTTCACTAAGTCAACTTGGCTTCCCAATTATCACTCTTCTAGGTTGAAGCGTTCGTTTCCAGTAAGAGTTTGAATTTTTAGGTTTCACTCTGTTTTCTCCTATATAGATAGATGTGTTGGGAACTCTAAATGAAACACGGTTTGTGCTAGCTCTTTGAAAATTGACAAAATAAATAGTTCTAAGTTCTGTCTCTAAGGTTTGTTTCCTCTTGAAGCAGCCCTAAGCAGAGACTGCCTAAAGACATTTTCATTGGAAAGGGGTGCCAAGTGTCCAAAAGTACTGGTTTTCTGAAATCTCGGCAAACATTTTTTCACCCAATATTGATGATTCTCTGTGGTAGTGATCAGTTCACTAAGCCCACTTGGCTGCCAAATTTTCACTCTTCTAGGTTGAAGCGTGTGTTTCCAGTAAGAGTTTGAATTTTTAGGTTTCACTGTGTTTTCTCCTATATAGATAGATGGGTTGGGAACTCTAAATGAAACACGGCTTGTGCTAGCTCTTTGAAAATTGACAAAATAAAGTAGATTTAGGTTCTGTCTCTATGGTTTGTTTCCTCTTGAAGCAGCCCTAAGCAGAGCCTGCCTAAAGAATTTTCATTGGAAAGGTGTGCCAAGCGTCCAAAAGTACTGGTTTTCTGAAATCTCGGCAAACATTTTTTCACCCAATATTGATGATTCTCTGTGGTAATGATCAGTTCACTAAGTCCACTTGGCTGCCCCATTTTCACTCTTCTAGGTTGAAGCGTTCGATTCCAGTAAGAGTTTGAGTTTTTAGGTTTCACTCTGTTTTCTCCTATATAGATAGATGTGTTGGGAACTCTAAATGAAACACGGTTTGTGCTAGCTCTTTGAAAATTGACAAAATAGAGTGGTTTTAGGTTCTGTCTCCATGGTTTGTTTTTTCTTGAAGCAGCCCTAACTAGAGACTGCCTAAGTACACTTTCATTGGAAAGGTGTGCCAAGCGTCCAAAAGCACTGGTTTTCTGAAATGTCGGCAAACATTTTTTCACCCAATCTTGATGATTCTCTGTGGTAATGATCAGTTCACTAAGCCCACTTGGCTGCCCAATATTCACTCTTCTAGGTTGAAGCGTTCGTTTCCAATAAGAGTTTGAATTTTTAGGTTTCACTCTGTTTTCTCCTATATAGATAGATGTGTTGGGAACTCTAAATGAAACACGGTTTGTGCTAGCTCTTTGAAGATTGACAAAATAAAGTAGTTTTAGGTTCTGTCTCTATGGTTTGTTTCCTCTTGAAGCAGCCCTAAGCAGAGCCTGCCTAAAGACATTTTCATTGGAAAGGTGTGCCAAGCGTCCAAAAGTACTGGTTTTCTGAAATCTCGGCAAACATTTTTTCACCCAATCTTGATGAGACATTGTGGTAGTGATCAGTTCACTAAGTCCACTTGGCTGCCCAATTTTCACTCTTCTAGGTTGAAGCGTTCGTTTCCAATAAGAGTTTGAATTTTTAGGTTTCACTCTGTTTTTTCCTATATAGATAGATGTGTTGGGAACTCTAAATGAAACACGGTTTGTGCTAGCTCTTTGAAAATTGACAAAATAAAGTAGTTTTAGGTTCTGTCTCTATGGTTTGTTTCCTCTTGAAGCAGCCCTAACTGGAGACTGCCTAAATACACTTTCATTGGAAAGGTGTGGGAAGCGTCCAAAAGTACTGGTTTTCTGAAATCTCGGCAAACATTTTTTCACCCAATATTGATGATTCTCTGTGGTAGTGATCAGTTCACTAAGCCCACTTGGCTGCCAAATTTTCACTCTTCTAGGTTGAAGCGTGTGTTTCCAGTAAGAGTTTGAATTTTTAGGTTTCACTGTGTTTTCTCCTATATAGACAGATGGGGTTGGGAACTCTAAAAGAAACACGGCTTGTGCTAGCTCTTTGAAAATTGACAAAATAAAGTAGATTTAGGTTCTGTCTCTATGGTTTGTTTCCTCTTGAAGCAGCCCTAAGCAGAGCCTGCCTAAAGAATTTTCATTGGAAAGGTGTGCCAAGCGTCCAAAAAGTACTGGTTTTCTGAAATCTCGGCAAACATTTTTTCACCCAATATTGATGATTCTCTGTGGTAATGATCAGTTCACTAAGTCCACTTGGCTGCCCAATTTTCACTCTTCTAGGTTGAAGCGTTCGTTTCCAATAAGAGTTTGAATTTTTAGGTTTCACTCTGTTTTTTCCTATATAGATAGATGTGTTGGGAACTCTAAATGAAACACGGTTTGTGCTAGCTCTTTGAAAATTGACAAAATAAAGTAGTTTTAGGTTCTGTCTCTATGGTTTGTTTCCTCTTGAAGCAGCCCTAACTGGAGACTGCCTAAATACACTTTCATTGGAAACGTGTGCCAAGCGTCCAAAAGTACTGGTTTTCTGAAATCACGGCAAACATTTTTTCACCCAATCTGGATGATTCTCTGTGGTAGTGATCAGTTCACTAAGTCAACTTGGCTTCCCAATTATCACTCTTCTAGGTTGAAGCGTTCGTTTCCAGTAAGAGTTTGAATTTTTAGGTTTCACTCTGTTTTCTCCTATATAGATAGATGTGTTGGGAACTCTAAATGAAACACGGTTTGTGCTAGCTCTTTGAAAATTGACAAAATAAATAGTTCTAAGTTCTGTCTCTAAGGTTTGTTTCCTCTTGAAGCAGCCCTAAGCAGAGACTGCCTAAAGACATTTTCATTGGAAAGGGGTGCCAAGTGTCCAAAAGTACTGGTTTTCTGAAATCTCGGCAAACATTTTTTCACCCAATATTGATGATTCTCTGTGGTAGTGATCAGTTCACTAAGCCCACTTGGCTGCCAAATTTTCACTCTTCTAGGTTGAAGCGTGTGTTTCCAGTAAGAGTTTGAATTTTTAGGTTTCACTGTGTTTTCTCCTATATAGATAGATGGGTTGGGAACTCTAAATGAAACACGGCTTGTGCTAGCTCTTTGAAAATTGACAAAATAAAGTAGATTTAGGTTCTGTCTCTATGGTTTGTTTCCTCTTGAAGCAGCCCTAAGCAGAGCCTGCCTAAAGAATTTTCATTGGAAAGGTGTGCCAAGCGTCCAAAAGTACTGGTTTTCTGAAATCTCGGCAAACATTTTTTCACCCAATATTGATGATTCTCTGTGGTAATGATCAGTTCACTAAGTCCACTTGGCTGCCCCATTTTCACTCTTCTAGGTTGAAGCGTTCGATTCCAGTAAGAGTTTGAGTTTTTAGGTTTCACTCTGTTTTCTCCTATATAGATAGATGTGTTGGGAACTCTAAATGAAACACGGTTTGTGCTAGCTCTTTGAAAATTGACAAAATAGAGTGGTTTTAGGTTCTGTCTCCATGGTTTGTTTTTTCTTGAAGCAGCCCTAACTAGAGACTGCCTAAGTACACTTTCATTGGAAAGGTGTGCCAAGCGTCCAAAAGCACTGGTTTTCTGAAATGTCGGCAAACATTTTTTTCACCCAATCTTGATGATTCTCTGTGGTAATGATCAGTTCACTAAGCCCACTTGGCTGCCCAATATTCACTCTTCTAGGTTGAAGCGTTCGTTTCCAATAAGAGTTTGAATTTTTAGGTTTCACTCTGTTTTCTCCTATATAGATAGATGTGTTGGGAACTCTAAATGAAACACGGTTTGTGCTAGCTCTTTGAAGATTGACAAAATAAAGTAGTTTTAGGTTCTGTCTCTATGGTTTGTTTCCTCTTGAAGCAGCCCTAAGCAGAGCCTGCCTAAAGACATTTTCATTGGAAAGGTGTGCCAAGCGTCCAAAAGTACTGGTTTTCTGAAATCTCGGCAAACATTTTTTCACCCAATCTTGATGAGACATTGTGGTAGTGATCAGTTCACTAAGTCCACTTGGCTGCCCAATTTTCACTCTTCTAGGTTGAAGCGTTCGTTTCCAATAAGAGTTTGAATTTTTAGGTTTCACTCTGTTTTTTCCTATATAGATAGATGTGTTGGGAACTCTAAATGAAACACGGTTTGTGCTAGCTCTTTGAAAATTGACAAAATAAAGTAGTTTTAGGTTCTGTCTCTATGGTTTGTTTCCTCTTGAAGCAGCCCTATCTGGAGACTGCCTAAATACACTTTCATTGGAAAGGTGTGGGAAGCGTCCAAAAGTACTGGTTTTCTGAAATCTCGGCAAACATTTTTTCACCCAATATTGATGATTCTCTGTGGTAGTGATCAGTTCACTAAGCCCACTTGGCTGCCAAATTTTCACTCTTCTAGGTTGAAGCGTGTGTTTCCAGTAAGAGTTTGAATTTTTAGGTTTCACTGTGTTTTCTCCTATATAGATAGATGGGTTGGGAACTCTAAATGAAACACGGCTTGTGCTAGCTCTTTGAAAATTGACAAAATAAAGTAGATTTAGGTTCTGTCTCTATGGTTTGTTTCCTCTTGAAGCAGCCCTAAGCAGAGCCTGCCTAAAGAATTTTCATTGGAAAGGTGTGCCAAGCGTCCAAAAGTACTGGTTTTCTGAAATCTCGGCAAACATTTTTTCACCCAATATTGATGATTCTCTGTGGTAATGATCAGTTCACTAAGTCCACTTGGCTGCCCCATTTTCACTCTTCTAGGTTGAAGCGTTCGTTTCCAATAAGAGTTTGAATTTTTAGGTTTCACTCTGTTTTTTCCTATATAGATAGATGTGTTGGGAACTCTAAATGAAACACGGTTTGTGCTAGCTCTTTGAAAATTGACAAAATAAAGTAGTTTTAGGTTCTGTCTCTATGGTTTGTTTCCTCTTGAAGCAGCCCTAACTGGAGACTGCCTAAATACACTTTCATTGGAAACGTGTGCCAAGCGTCCAAAAGTACTGGTTTTCTGAAATCACGGCAAACATTTTTTCACCCAATCTGGATGATTCTCTGTGGTAGTGATCAGTTCACTAAGTCAACTTGGCTTCCCAATTTTCACTCTTCTAGGTTGAAGCGTTCGTTTCCATTAAGAGTTTGAATTTTTAGGTTTCACTCTGTTTTCTCCTATATAGATAGATGTGTTGGGAACTCTAAATGAAATACGGTTTGTGCTAGCTCTTTGAAAATTGACAAAATAAATAGTTCTAAGTTCTGTCTCTAAGGTTTGTTTCCTCTTGAAGCAGCCCTAAGCAGAGACTGCCTAAAGACATTTTCATTGGAAAGGGGTGCCAAGCGTCCAAAAGTACTGGTTTTCTGAAATCTCGGCAAACATTTTTTTCACCCAATATTGATGATTCTCTGTGGTAGTGATCAGTTCACTAAGCCCACTTGGCTGCCAAATTTTCACTCTTCTAGGTTGAAGCGTGTGTTTCCAGTAAGAGTTTGAATTTTTAGGTTTCACTGTGTTTTCTCCTATATAGATAGATGGGTTGGGAACTCTAAATGAAACACGGCTTGTGCTAGCTCTTTGAAAATTGACAAAATAAAGTAGATTTAGGTTCTGTCTCTATGGTTTGTTTCCTCTTGAAGCAGCCCTAAGAAGAGCCTGCCTAAAGAATTTTCATTGGAAAGGTGTGCCAAGCGTCCAAAAGTACTGGTTTTCTGAAATCTCGGCAAACATTTTTTCACCCAATATTGATGATTCTCTGTGGTAATGATCAGTTCACTAAGTCCACTTGGCTGCCCCATTTTCACTCTTCTAGGTTGAAGCGTTCGATTCCAGTAAGAGTTTGAGTTTTTAGGTTTCACTCTGTTTTCTCCTATATAGATAGATGTGTTGGGAACTCTAAATGAAACACGGTTTGTGCTAGCTCTTTGAAAATTGACAAAATAGAGTGGTTTTAGGTTCTGTCTCCATGGTTTGTTTTTTCTTGAAGCAGCCCTAACTAGAGACTGCCTAAGTACACTTTCATTGGAAAGGTGTGCCAAGCGTCCAAAAGCACTGGTTTTCTGAAATGTCGGCAAACATTTTTTCACCCAATCTTGATGATTCTCTGTGGTAATGATCAGTTCACTAAGCCCACTTGGCTGCCCAATATTCACTCTTCTAGGTTGAAGCGTTCGTTTCCAATAAGAGATTGAATTTTTAGGTTTCACTCTGTTTTCTCCTATATAGATAGATGTGTTGGGAACTCTAAATGAAACACGGTTTGTGCTAGCTCTTTGAAGATTGACAAAATAAAGTAGTTTTAGGTTCTGTCTCAAAGGTTGTTTCCTCTTGAAGCAGCCCTAAGCAGAGCCTGCCTAAAGACATTTTCATTGGAAAGGTGTGCCAAGCGTCCAAAAGTACTGGTTTTCTGAAATCTCGGCAAACCTTTTTTCACCCAATCTTGATGAGACATTGTGGTAGTGATCAGTTCACTAAGTCCACTTGGCTGCCCAATTTTCACTCTTCTAGGTTGAAGCGTTCGTTTCCAATAAGAGTTTGAATTTTTAGGTTTCACTCTGTTTTTTCCTATATAGATAGATGTGTTGGGAACTCTAAATGAAACACGGTTTGTGCTAGCTCTTTGAAAATTGACAAAATAAAGTAGTTTTAGGTTCTGTCTCTATGGTTTGTTTCCTCTTGAAGCAGCCCTAACTGGAGACTGCCTAAATACACTTTCATTGGAAAGGTGTGGGAAGCGTCCAAAAGTACTGGTTTTCTGAAATCTCGGCAAACATTTTTTCACCCAATATTGATGATTCTCTGTGGTAGTGATCAGTTCACTAAGTCCACTTGGCTGCCAAATTTTCACTCTTCTAGGTTGAAGCGTGTGTTTCCAGTAAGAGTTTGAATTTTTAGGTTTCACTGTGTTTTCTCCTATATAGATAGATGGGTTGGGAACTCTAAATGAAACACGGCTTGTGCTAGCTCTTTGAAAATTGACAAAATAAAGTAGATTTAGGTTCTGTCTCTATGGTTTGTTTCCTCTTGACGCAGCCCTAAGCAGAGCCTGCCTAAAGAATTTTCATTGGAAAGGTGTGCCAAGCGTCCAAAAGTACTGGTTTTCTGAAATCTCGGCAAACATTTTTTCACCCAATATTGATGATTCTCTGTGGTAATGATCAGTTCACTAAGTCCACTTGGCTGCCCCATTTTCACTCTTCTAGGTTGAAGCGTTCGATTCCAGTAAGAGTTTGAGTTTTTAGGTTTCACTCTGTTTTCTCCTATATAGATAGATGTGTTGGGAACTCTAAATGAAACACGGTTTGTGCTAGCTCTTTGAAAATTGACAAAATAGAGTGGTTTTAGGTTCTGTCTCCATGGTTTGTTTTTTCTTGAAGCAGCCCTAACTAGAGACTGCCTAAGTACACTTTCATTGGAAAGGTGTGCCAAGCGTCCAAAAGCACTGGTTTTCTGAAATGTCGGCAAACATTTTTTCACCCAATCTTGATGATTCTCTGTGGTAATGATCAGTTCACTAAGCCCACTTGGCTGCCCAATATTCACTCTTCTAGGTTGAAGCGTTCGTTTCCAATAAGAGTTTGAATTTTTAGGTTTCACTCTGTTTTCTCCTATATAGATAGATGTGTTGGGAACTCTAAATGAAACACGGTTTGTGCTAGCTCTTTGAAGATTGACAAAATAAAGCAGTTTTAGGTTCTGTCTCAAAGGTTGTTTCCTCTTGAAGCAGCCCTAAGCAGAGCCTGCCTAAAGACATTTTCATTGGAAAGGTGTGCCAAGCGTCCAAAAGTACTGGTTTTCTGAAATCTCGGCAAACCTTTTTTCACCCAATCTTGATGAGACATTGTGGTAGTGATCAGTTCACTAAGTCCACTTGGCTGCCCAATTTTCACTCTTCTAGGTTGAAGCGTTCGTTTCCAATAAGAGTTTGAATTTTTAGGTTTCACTCTGTTTTTTCCTATATAGATAGATGTGTTGGGAACTCTAAATGAAACACGGTTTGTGCTAGCTCTTTGAAAATTGACAAAATAAAGTAGTTTTAGGTTCTGTCTCTATGGTTTGTTTCCTCTTGAAGCAGCCCTAACTGGAGACTGCCTAAATACACTTTCATTGGAAAGGTGTGGGAAGCGTCCAAAAGTACTGGTTTTCTGAAATCTCGGCAAACATTTTTTCACCCAATATTGATGATTCTCTGTGGTAGTGATCAGTTCACTAAGCCCACTTGGCTGCCAAATTTTCACTCTTCTAGGTTGAAGCGTGTGTTTCCAGTAAGAGTTTGAATTTTTAGGTTTCACTGTGTTTTCTCCTATATAGATAGATGGGTTGGGAACTCTAAAAGAAACACGGCTTGTGCTAGCTCTTTGAAAATTGACAAAATAAAGTAGATTTAGGTTCTGTCTCTATGGTTTGTTTCCTCTTGAAGCAGCCCTAAGCAGAGCCTGCCTAAAGAATTTTCATTGGAAAGGTGTGCCAAGCGTCCAAAAGTACTGGTTTTCTGAAATCTCGGCAAACATTTTTTCACCCAATATTGATGATTCTCTGTGGTAATGATCAGTTCACTAAGTCCACTTGGCTGCCCAATTTTCACTCTTCTAGGTTGAAGCGTTCGTTTCCAATAAGAGTTTGAATTTTTAGGTTTCACTCTGTTTTTTCCTATATAGATAGATGTGTTGGGAACTCTAAATGAAACACGGTTTGTGCTAGCTCTTTGAAAATTGACAAAATAAAGTAGTTTTAGGTTCTGTCTCTATGGTTTGTTTCCTCTTGAAGCAGCCCTATCTGGAGACTGCCTAAATACACTTTCATTGGAAAGGTGTGGGAAGCGTCCAAAAGTACTGGTTTTCTGAAATCTCGGCAAACATTTTTTCACCCAATATTGATGATTCTCTGTGGTAGTGATCAGTTCACTAAGCCCACTTGGCTGCCAAATTTTCACTCTTCTAGGTTGAAGCGTGTGTTTCCAGTAAGAGTTTGAATTTTTAGGTTTCACTGTGTTTTCTCCTATATAGATAGATGGGTTGGGAACTCTAAATGAAACACGGCTTGTGCTAGCTCTTTGAAAATTGACAAAATAAAGTAGATTTAGGTTCTGTCTCTATGGTTTGTTTCCTCTTGAAGCAGCCCTAAGCAGAGCCTGCCTAAAGAATTTTCATTGGAAAGGTGTGCCAAGCGTCCAAAAGTACTGGTTTTCTGAAATCTCGGCAAACATTTTTTCACCCAATATTGATGATTCTCTGTGGTAATGATCAGTTCACTAAGTCCACTTGGCTGCCCCATTTTCACTCTTCTAGGTTGAAGCGTTCGTTTCCAATAAGAGTTTGAATTTTTAGGTTTCACTCTGTTTTTTCCTATATAGATAGATGTGTTGGGAACTCTAAATGAAACACGGTTTGTGCTAGCTCTTTGAAAATTGACAAAATAAAGTAGTTTTAGGTTCTGTCTCTATGGTTTGTTTCCTCTTGAAGCAGCCCTAACTGGAGACTGCCTAAATACACTTTCATTGGAAACGTGTGCCAAGCGTCCAAAAGTACTGGTTTTCTGAAATCACGGCAAACATTTTTTCACCCAATCTGGATGATTCTCTGTGGTAGTGATCAGTTCACTAAGTCAACTTGGCTTCCCAATTTTCACTCTTCTAGGTTGAAGCGTTCGTTTCCATTAAGAGTTTGAATTTTTAGGTTTCACTCTGTTTTCTCCTATATAGATAGATGTGTTGGGAACTCTAAATGAAATACGGTTTGTGCTAGCTCTTTGAAAATTGACAAAATAAATAGTTCTAAGTTCTGTCTCTAAGGTTTGTTTCCTCTTGAAGCAGCCCTAAGCAGAGACTGCCTAAAGACATTTTCATTGGAAAGGGGTGCCAAGCGTCCAAAAGTACTGGTTTTCTGAAATCTCGGCAAACATTTTTTCACCCAATATTGATGATTCTCTGTGGTAGTGATCAGTTCACTAAGCCCACTTGGCTGCCAAATTTTCACTCTTCTAGGTTGAAGCGTGTGTTTCCAGTAAGAGTTTGAATTTTTAGGTTTCACTGTGTTTTCTCCTATATAGATAGATGGGTTGGGAACTCTAAATGAAACACGGCTTGTGCTAGCTCTTTGAAAATTGACAAAATAAAGTAGATTTAGGTTCTGTCTCTATGGTTTGTTTCCTCTTGAAGCAGCCCTAAGAAGAGCCTGCCTAAAGAATTTTCATTGGAAAGGTGTGCCAAGCGTCCAAAAGTACTGGTTTTCTGAAATCTCGGCAAACATTTTTTCACCCAATATTGATGATTCTCTGTGGTAATGATCAGTTCACTAAGTCCACTTGGCTGCCCCATTTTCACTCTTCTAGGTTGAAGCGTTCGATTCCAGTAAGAGTTTGAGTTTTTAGGTTTCACTCTGTTTTCTCCTATATAGATAGATGTGTTGGGAACTCTAAATGAAACACGGTTTGTGCTAGCTCTTTGAAAATTGACAAAATAGAGTGGTTTTAGGTTCTGTCTCCATGGTTTGTTTTTTCTTGAAGCAGCCCTAACTAGAGACTGCCTAAGTACACTTTCATTGGAAGGTGTGCCAAGCGTCCAAAAGCACTGGTTTTCTGAAATGTCGGCAAACATTTTTTCACCCAATCTTGATGATTCTCTGTGGTAATGATCAGTTCACTAAGCCCACTTGGCTGCCCAATATTCACTCTTCTAGGTTGAAGCGTTCGTTTCCAATAAGAGATTGAATTTTTAGGTTTCACTCTGTTTTCTCCTATATAGATAGATGTGTTGGGAACTCTAAATGAAACACGGTTTGTGCTAGCTCTTTGAAGATTGACAAAATAAAGTAGTTTTAGGTTCTGTCTCAAAGGTTGTTTCCTCTTGAAGCAGCCCTAAGCAGAGCCTGCCTAAAGACATTTTCATTGGAAAGGTGTGCCAAGCGTCCAAAAGTACTGGTTTTCTGAAATCTCGGCAAACCTTTTTTCACCCAATCTTGATGAGACATTGTGGTAGTGATCAGTTCACTAAGTCCACTTGGCTGCCCAATTTTCACTCTTCTAGGTTGAAGCGTTCGTTTCCAATAAGAGTTTGAATTTTTAGGTTTCACTCTGTTTTTTCCTATATAGATAGATGTGTTGGGAACTCTAAATGAAACACGGTTTGTGCTAGCTCTTTGAAAATTGACAAAATAAAGTAGTTTTAGGTTCTGTCTCTATGGTTTGTTTCCTCTTGAAGCAGCCCTAACTGGAGACTGCCTAAATACACTTTCATTGGAAAGGTGTGGGGAAGCGTCCAAAAGTACTGGTTTTCTGAAATCTCGGCAAACATTTTTTCACCCAATATTGATGATTCTCTGTGGTAGTGATCAGTTCACTAAGTCCACTTGGCTGCCAAATTTTCACTCTTCTAGGTTGAAGCGTGTGTTTCCAGTAAGAGTTTGAATTTTTAGGTTTCACTGTGTTTTCTCCTATATAGATAGATGGGTTGGGAACTCTAAATGAAACACGGCTTGTGCTAGCTCTTTGAAAATTGACAAAATAAAGTAGATTTAGGTTCTGTCTCTATGGTTTGTTTCCTCTTGACGCAGCCCTAAGCAGAGCCTGCCTAAAGAATTTTCATTGGAAAGGTGTGCCAAGCGTCAAAAGTACTGGTTTTCTGAAATCTCGGCAAACATTTTTTCACCCAATATTGATGATTCTCTGTGGTAATGATCAGTTCACTAAGTCCACTTGGCTGCCCCATTTTCACTCTTCTAGGTTGAAGCGTTCGATTCCAGTAAGAGTTTGAGTTTTTAGGTTTCACTCTGTTTTCTCCTATATAGATAGATGTGTTGGGAACTCTAAATGAAACACGGTTTGTGCTAGCTCTTTGAAAATTGACAAAATAGAGTGGTTTTAGGTTCTGTCTCCATGGTTTGTTTTTTCTTGAAGCAGCCCTAACTAGAGACTGCCTAAGTACACTTTCATTGGAAAGGTGTGCCAAGCGTCCAAAAGCACTGGTTTTCTGAAATGTCGGCAAACATTTTTTCACCCAATCTTGATGATTCTCTGTGGTAATGATCAGTTCACTAAGCCCACTTGGCTGCCCAATATTCACTCTTCTAGGTTGAAGCGTTCGTTTCCAATAAGAGTTTGAATTTTTAGGTTTCACTCTGTTTTCTCCTATATAGATAGATGTGTTGGGAACTCTAAATGAAACACGGTTTGTGCTAGCTCTTTGAAGATTGACAAAATAAAGCAGTTTTAGGTTCTGTCTCAAAGGTTGTTTCCTCTTGAAGCAGCCCTAAGCAGAGCCTGCCTAAAGACATTTTCATTGGAAAGGTGTGCCAAGCGTCCAAAAGTACTGGTTTTCTGAAATCTCGGCAAACCTTTTTTTCACCCAATCTTGATGAGACATTGTGGTAGTGATCAGTTCACTAAGTCCACTTGGCTGCCCAATTTTCACTCTTCTAGGTTGAAGCGTTCGTTTCCAATAAGAGTTTGAATTTTTAGGTTTCACTCTGTTTTTTCCTATATAGATAGATGTGTTGGGAACTCTAAATGAAACACGGTTTGTGCTAGCTCTTTGAAAATTGACAAAATAAAGTAGTTTTAGGTTCTGTCTCTATGGTTTGTTTCCTCTTGAAGCAGCCCTAACTGGAGACTGCCTAAATACACTTTCATTGGAAAGGTGTGCCAAGCGTCCAAAAGTACTGGTTTTCTGAAATCTCGGCAAACATTTTTTCACCCAATCTTGATGATTCTCTGTGGTAGTGATCAGTTCACTAAGCCCACTTGGCTGCCCAATTTTCACTCTTCTAGGTTGAAGCGTTCGTTTCCAGTAAGAGTTTGAATTTTTAGGTTTCACTCTGTTTTCTCCTATATAGATAGATGTGTTGGGAACTCTAAATGAAACACGGTTTGTGCTAGCTCTTTGAAAATTGACAAAATAAATAGTTCTAAGTTCTGTCTCTAAGGTTTGTTTCCTCTTGAAGCAGCCCTAAGCAGAGCCTGCCTAAAGACATTTTCATTGGAAAGGTGTGCCAAGCGTCCAAAAGTACTGGTTTTCTGAAATCTCGGCAAACATTTTTTCACCCAATATTGATGATTCTCTGTGGTAGTGATCAGTTCACTAAGTCCACTTGGCTGCCCAATTTTCACTCTTCTAGGTTGAAGCGTTCGTTTCCAGTAAGAGTTTGAATTTTTAGGTTTCACTCTGTTTTTTCCTATATAGATAGATGTGTTGGGAACTCTAAATGAAACACGGTTTGTGCTAGCTCTTTGAAAATTGACAAAATAAAGTAGTTTTAGGTTCTGTCTCTATGGTTTGTTTCCTCTTGAAGCAGCCCTAACTGGAGACTGCCTAAATACACTTTCATTGGAAACGTGTGCCAAGCGTCCAAAAGTACTGGTTTTCTGAAATCACGGCAAACATTTTTTCACCCAATCTGGATGATTCTCTGTGGTAGTGATCAGTTCACTAAGTCAACTTGGCTTCCCAATTTTCACTCTTCTAGGTTGAAGCGTTCGTTTCCAGTAAGAGTTTGAATTTTTAGGTTTCACTCTGTTTTCTCCTATATAGATAGATGTGTTGGGAACTCTAAATGAAACACGGTTTGTGCTAGCTCTTTGAAAATTGACAAAATAAATAGTTCTAAGTTCTGTCTCTAAGGTTTGTTTCCTCTTGAAGCAGCCCTAAGCAGAGACTGCCTAAAGACATTTTCATTGGAAAGGGGTGCCAAGTGTCCAAAAGTACTGGTTTTCTGAAATCTCGGCAAACATTTTTTCACCCAATATTGATGATTCTCTGTGGTAGTGATCAGTTCACTAAGCCCACTTGGCTGCCAAATTTTCACTCTTCTAGGTTGAAGCGTGTGTTTCCAGTAAGAGTTTGAATTTTTAGGTTTCACTGTGTTTTCTCCTATATAGATAGATGGGTTGGGAACTCTAAATGAAACACGGCTTGTGCTAGCTCTTTGAAAATTGACAAAATAAAGTAGATTTAGGTTCTGTCTCTATGGTTTGTTTCCTCTTGAAGCAGCCCTAAGCAGAGCCTGCCTAAAGAATTTTCATTGGAAAGGTGTGCCAAGCGTCCAAAAGTACTGGTTTTCTGAAATCTCGGCAAACATTTTTTCACCCAATATTGATGATTCTCTGTGGTAATGATCAGTTCACTAAGTCCACTTGGCTGCCCCATTTTCACTCTTCTAGGTTGAAGCGTTCGATTCCAGTAAGAGTTTGAGTTTTTAGGTTTCACTCTGTTTTCTCCTATATAGATAGATGTGTTGGGAACTCTAAATGAAACACGGTTTGTGCTAGCTCTTTGAAAATTGACAAAATAGAGTGGTTTTAGGTTCTGTCTCCATGGTTTGTTTTTTCTTGAAGCAGCCCTAACTAGAGACTGCCTAAGTACACTTTCATTGGAAAGGTGTGCCAAGCGTCCAAAAGCACTGGTTTTCTGAAATGTCGGCAAACATTTTTTCACCCAATCTTGATGATTCTCTGTGGTAATGATCAGTTCACTAAGCCCACTTGGCTGCCCAATATTCACTCTTCTAGGTTGAAGCGTTCGTTTCCAATAAGAGTTTGAATTTTTAGGTTTCACTCTGTTTTCTCCTATATAGATAGATGTGTTGGGAACTCTAAATGAAACACGGTTTGTGCTAGCTCTTTGAAGATTGACAAAATAAAGTAGTTTTAGGTTCTGTCTCTATGGTTTGTTTCCTCTTGAAGCAGCCCTAAGCAGAGCCTGCCTAAAGACATTTTCATTGGAAAGGTGTG